>NC_044003.1:13241986-13414486 GCF_902150065.1 Myripristis murdjan
CCTCCCATTCAAACAACGATCTTTACACATTGATCTGTCATTTAGTAACAGGCCTGGATTAACACAATGTGATACCCTCGAGTGACCGCACTTGAGGTGCCCCACTCCTCAAACTTTACACTAAAAAAAGTGAAATTAACTATGGTTATGAAGACCCAAGATTTAAATGAATTTATAGCTAAAGTACAGGCTCAACATAACACAACCAAAAAGATAGATATGGGCCCACAAACACCATACGCGCCCTCAAATCTGAATGCAGCTCACATCCCAGTGCAACAAGTACCTGCTGTATATAATTATGCCCATCCTAAACGGCATGTATGAGGCTTAAATACAAAACAACCGCAGAGTGTGTCAAAACAATGATCACACACATGTATCAAATAAGGAAAGCCCAGTACGGACGGTTGCAAGCAGCCATTTCAGCAGCTGAATGATAATGGAGCACCTGGTGCGGTGATATGAAAGTATGAAGCGTGCTGCTGTTATTACTGAAATAAACACTTCTCTGCTGAACACCACACCACTGAAATAACACTGCTCACCGCTCTCCATGCCTCCGTGGTGCTGAAAGACACACAGCAGCGGCTATTCCCCCCCAAACGGCGTTTTTTTTCATTATTTCCATATTCTTAGTATTCATTTTCTTCTCGTTATTATTATTAAAACAACAACAATAATAAAAAAAAAACAAAAAACGGTAACAGCCAAATAAGTACACGCCAAACTAAGTGCTGTATAAATGTTGTATCTGCCGTTTATGACCAGGAAAACTAAAAAAAAAAAAAAAAAAAAAAGCCTCCTATTTATGTTTTTCATTTGGGGATTTTGAAACCAATCAAACAGGTGTTTGTTTCTCATCTGTTGATTTCTGTTTCTGAAAAGAGAGTTGAATGACCAAAACAAACAGACTTTACAAACACCACTAACTGATGCCACACATGGGAAACCTGTTAGTTTAGTGAAAGCATTATCGATTAATTAGTTGCTTATTAACATGCAATGTTAATGCTATAAGTTCATTAACCTATTAGCTATTACAAGCCAAACTATAACTTTTATTTCTTCTGCTGTAGGATATTCTGCATGTTTACAATGGCTGTTTGTTCTCTTCAGTAATTGTCATCAACAGATTATTACTGAAATTGTTGCGCATGAGTTGGGTTTTTAATTGGCCTGCAACTAATTTGCTTACAACCTCCCTGCACTGATGTGGAGAACACAACTTGTAGGAAGTGTGCTATACTTGGAGAACACGATTGTGGGGAATATACTGCTTGTAAATGGTTTGTAATTCTTAAAAATGAACTAATATCTGACTAGTATGCTCGGCAATAAGAAACAAATTGATGCTTTATAGGTGATCCCTGATCTAAGGTTTTGCTGAATTATACTAAAATAATTACCCGAATGAATAACGACAGCAAAATCCTAAACCTTAATGTTACCGACACTGCATGCAAGGCATCGTGGGCCGAAGACATGATGGTGTCAGTCCAGTCACATCTTGGACTGTGTGAGCAATTTTTTAGGAGAAAGAAATAATGTATGTTGTGTCCTAAGTTTAGTTCTAAATATATGAGAACAATGCAAATTATGTTAGTGACACAGACCTGCAGACAGACAGGCGCCAAAACACACAACCCCCATGACATCTCAGAGAGCAGCCTACAAATCCATACACTGAGTTTATTAATGAACTCCCCCATGTAACCTAATCACACTCTGTAAGAGCTCTAACGTTTATCCCACCACGGATGGGTTACCAGTGGTGATCAGCCGGTAAAGAGAAATGTTTTATCTCCATGCCAACGTATCACCTTTTAAAATAGGATTCACAGCATAACACCCAGTGGACCTGACATCATGGAGCCACATTTCATCAGAGGTTTGACCCCTGTCAGAGGTCACCAGTTTTAAAGCTGAGAGGCCTGAGTTAAAGGTCAAGACAGCGGACAAAAAAAGCTGTACGCCTAAATATGGCTGGTGTTTACAACTTACACATAGTGGTAACAAGCTGCTGACTTCACAATCATCACAAGGTGGTGGTTAAAGTTGTCACACCTTCTCTAACACTTTATGTGCCACAAATTGACTCTAATTAACTCTATAATCTCCTTTACTATGTGCACGACCAGCTGTTGGCAAGCAGGCTTATTTTGCCACAGCATACATTGTGTGTGTGTGTGTGTGTGTGTGTGTGTTGTTTCTAAAGCGTACATGGGTTATTAGTCCCTGAGGAGAAGTAAAGCTGTTATTTCCCTGCTGAAAATGCTCACTAGCCTAACATTGCCTTCACATAGAACATTCTACGAGTGTTTATGTTTCGCCAACGAAAAATTGAATGAGCAGGATACAGGCAGGTGAACTTTTAGCAAGCCATTGATACTAAATCAACTGTCCTGATGCCAGGTCCAACAAATGCAGCATCCTCAGCAGCCGTGGGCCCCATTGAACTCAGTGAATGAGTTGAACTCCCTGACGAAGGTGAGCAGAGCACAATGCCTACTTTTACCACACTTGTTAATATAACGCATCCATGAGAATTTCTTTTTTAAATCATGAATGAATGGACAGATAGATGTTAGATAAGATGTTGAATAGTCTTCTTTATGTACACTCTTTAAGTTAGGAAGTTGGAGAGGACTGCAGAAGTGGAGGAAAACAGTGACAGGCAGCAGGAGCAGTTTGATTGATCGGGGGGAACAAGTGAAGCGAGGAGCACAAGGACAAGAGAAGGACAAAGGGAAGAGCGAAGAAAGAGTCTGGGTTTTTAAAAAGAAGCCAAACACAGCGTGTTATTTGGACGGCTACCACCATGTTTGCACTGTTACGTAGCCTAAACTTTGTACTTATGTCTACTTTAGCCAACCTAGTATGCTTTTTACTTAGAAAGCTGATGTTGATTTAACTTTTTTTGTTGGTTTCAGACAGTTTTGTTTCATATACAGTAGTACATTTTGCATAAAGGTTTGTGTGCATGTTATGCATGTCATTAGACATTTTCAGTAAATTTTGGACAGTGAATACTAGGACTACAACAGATCTGCAAACCTGCAGAGGAAGAGGCATTTAAAGCTTTGAAAAGATCGACTGGGTTCTGGATGTACAATGACAGCTGTTGTGCAGGGTTTGGGGTGGTGGGGCCCGAAGTCACAACCTTTCATGGGGTCCAAAATGTCTGGTCTGAGATAAGCTCACACACCAAGACACTGAGACTTTCTCAGTACTTTTCAATTATAAACATACCAACATGTACTGAGTTCAATAAGTAAGAAAAACACACGGCATAAAATAATTTCCTGTGATTAACACTATATGTATTAGTGAATTAAGCATAAAAACACTTAAGTAATAAAATTCCCTCACACCTTCTTTCTTGAAGCTATGATTAATGATTGACATGTGCAGCTTTGGCTGTATTGACTTACCTACACTTTGTCTGGGCTGGATTCAGCAGACCTGCTACCACAAACTATCAGTGCTTTGAACATCACACTGCCTCTTGCCATCTGACCCATTTGCTCAGATGGGAGAATTATACATGAAACAGATAATTAAGACAGATTGCTGATTTATGGACAGTTTATACATAGATAACCCTGATATAAGCTACATTTTGGCAGTATGGCAAAAGATCTGAATCTAATGGCTTCATTAGTTGAGGACTAAATTCCTTGACAATCACAAGTTTCACTTGATCAGGATAAGAAGTCGCTCCAACTCCAATCTCCAACAAGAAGCAAAAGTGTTTATGGGAAGTGTGGTCTTAATTTTGAGGAAGACAAGCTCCAATGATACCACTGGTGTGATACTGGCTACAAACAATGTTGCCTAATCCACTTCTAATAAGCAACATTTTTTGTGTGCATGGTTTAAAACGTGGTTGCATGCTTTTTGATCATATTCATATTATGTAAAAAAAAAAAAAAAGAAAAGAAAAGAAAAGAAAAGAAAAGAAAAAAAAAAACATTTTCAGCACCAGAATCTCCATTTGAAATATAACTTCCATCCAAATGGTGACAGAACTAGAAATAACAGTCAAACCACCCCAGCTGCAGAGATTTACACAGGAAACACTGTATTGTCTTGGTAAAACTCTGAATGCAGAATATTATTGGGTTTGCTATGAGCTTGTTTATGAGGACGAGATTGCTTATTTATCTTGTGAGAGTCGGCAACACTGGTTACCAACCCTCTGTTTACACTCCATTGTATGTTTGATTGAGTTTTAATGCTTTGTTTTGACATAGCACACCACTTTCTGCAGAATAATATGTGGTCTCTTCTCTTCCCATCAACCAGCCAGCTTGTGTTTGCTTTACATTTCCTCACTCCTTCTCAGAGGAAGCTGATAAGATTCATGACATACTGCCAAGAGGCCAGGACCATTGCTAGGAATTTTGGGCCCCCTGAAAGTACACTTTTGTGGGGCCCTCATCCCACTCCACCTCGACACCCTCATACTGTCTAACACATGTAGTGTTTGGTCACAATATGCGTCTATTTTCTATTTGGTGGAAAGTAGCTCATCCTCACTACCTCCTTCTTTTTCTGTTAATTTCCAACAAGCTAGATTCAGACCAAATTTGGCAATGTGGGAAAGACGGCAGTCCTCCCATTCATTTGAATGAGGGTAGTGCATTTAGGCTGTGGGAGTTTGTATCACATGGGGTTTAAAAAAAAAGAAAAAAAAAGTGCAGTGACCATCCAGCAAGAAGATGATGCAGAAACAACTTTTGCTGGCACGTAAAGCCAGTCATGTAAGCCAGCATTCAGACCAAAAACACCCACTGGAAGAAAAACTGTTTACCATGTACCAGTTAGACTTGATGTCGGCCTACAGAGAGTGAGAGAGAGACAGAGAGAGAGAGAGAGAGAGAGCAGTGGTGATCGAGCAAGCTAGAGAGTGAATGAGGAGAGGGAGAAACAGTTTCATTGCGGTTACGTTCTAGAGCACAAATACACACGCCCACACCTCCGTACACCTCCACACCCCTGTGAGAACGTGCCGATTGCCAGATTTGGTGTAAATGCAGCCTTAGATTGCTGCCCTCCACATTATGCAAGAACACTCACTACCTGTTGCTTTGAGCAAACTATGCACCAAACAATGGACCAAACCATTTTTAAAGAAGGGAGGTTTGGCTTGGAAAAACATCTTTTCATATATTGCATGATTACATGCCTTTGTTTTACCTCAGATGCATTAATATGAAATTCGGTCTATAATTCCCCACACTTTAGTCGTAGAAAGGGGCCTATATCATAGACTACTGGGGTTTTTGTGAGGCCTAATGGGCTGTGGGCCAGTAGAGTTGTCATCATCTTTACCCCTGAATGAAGGCCTTGCAAAAGCCTAACAAGCTGCTGAGCCTTGGTGTTGAGATAGGCATGGCTGCTTTGGTACATGCCCTTCTCTTTTGTTTTGTTTTTTGAAGGTTAAAGGAAGAGATTTGACTTTTTTTTTTTTTTCATCAAACTTTCTTTCAATTGGGGTTATTGTACAAAAATGTTGAGACCTCTGCATAGGGATAGATAAATACTATGAATTTGTGTTTAGGCTGTTGTTTTTATTATTTGCTTTGGCACTGGACCAAGTTTGAGTTAGAGGCTTAGATTAATTTATGCAGAAATACTGTGGAAAGACCAGTATTTTTGTGTATAGGAATACAGTGATGGCAGTGCATGAATGTGTGTCAGTGTGCGCAGGTACGTGTGTGTGTGTGTGTGTGTGTGTGTGTGTGTGTGTGTGTCTGCACATTCATGTGGACAGCAAACAGACTCTAACCTTCACCTGCTCCTGTCACAACTGGCTGATTCCCACAATAGCACGTTTGTACCAAAAGAGACCTTGATTAGTTTGTCCAAACAAAAGTGCACTCTGCAGACTGGCCTATTTCAGTCTAGTTTAGTCAGTTTCACTTCATGTTTGTGTGAAACCTGTTCATCCCACAGTGCATATCAGAGCACCTGCAGATTATCTGTAGCAAGCAATTCCCACATGAAAATAATTTCCTGAGCACACATTGTTCCTATTTCTGTACGTCTGAAGGGATTTTGAATTTGTAAACATCACAACTTTCTATACCCTATTATCACTCACACTCCAACTGTGTGTGAGCCAATGACAGGTTTAGACTTTCTCTGTTGTCTAGGTGATCATTGTTTGATTGCTTCCCCATTCACTCCCATCTTATTCCACTCCTTTCCTCCTTATTCTCAGGTGGTTCAACTTACCTCTCCTTCCCTCCCTTCATCCTCTTAAAGCAGTTTGTCTGCGGCGTGTGGTGTTTTTTCTTATTTGACAGCCGTAAGATGCAAAAAAAGATATTCTAACAAAGTAATAAATCATTTTTATCATCATTGTCGCACTGAATGCAAATAAGAAGAGGGGAGGAGAGTATAGGAGAGGCCTAACTTAACATTGTTCAGCCATGTGGCAGTAGATCTTGGCCAAATCCTGACAAATCAATGCAATATGTGTGATGCCGTGCAGAGAGAAAGAGAGAGAGAGAGAAAAAAAAAAAGAGAAAAAAATGTTCTGCTCCATCTGGGAAAGCTACAAAAGGAATCCTCCGCAACTTTACAGTAATGTGCAAGATCCAGGTTTTAGATCAACAGGGCTGAGACTCTGTTGTAACGCACACAGTCATACATATTCATTCACATGCACCCAAAAGTGCAGACAAACACACACAACTTAAGTTTAGAACTGTTTTTCATGCATCTGCTGGATGTAATTCTTCTCTTTGTCTGAATCTCAAGTCAATCATTTTGCATTCTTTACTCATTGTTATTACAACTTAATGACCACTTGACCCACTTCACTTTCAGCACTCAGAGACTTAAAATGTGACATATCCCAGGTATTCTCTAAAGTTTTCCTGTTCCAGCCTCCCAAATCATTTCCATTAAACCACAGACCAGCCTTTGAAGTGATTTGCTCTAGACACCTTGATATGAAAACACATTTTGTTTGTGTTAATTAAGTATTATTACAAATTATTTAGATTTCATAGCTGAACAATGACACAAATTCAAACCTAGTGAACCATTCTAGTGAATGCAATTATAGCAGATTTAAACTATTCCTCATTTTGCTGAGGACTCCCTGGCAGCCCCTTCAGAACCCCTCAGGGTCCTCGAACCATCCTCTGAGAATTGCTGTTGTGTATAATCCATATTTAAGTGACGAGTGATCATGACCTTCCACTTGGCTTCACTGTGCTCCTGCCCAGCCTCTGCATTCACAACTGGAAGGGATAACAGTTACCAATGTGCTGTAATTTCTTGTAGTTGTTGAAAGTAAACTCAACAGGACAACAAAGCAACATATGGCATTTAATAAATAAGTACAAGTTTGACAGGATTATGAAAGTTTCTAATCACAGAAAAATATACTTTCAAGACTTCCAGGTACTTACCTATAATTTTCCTGTGACTTTTTTGGAACTCACTGTGTCATTGTAAAAGGTACACTCCACAAATCTGGTATGTATCAAATGAATAGATGAATGAATTAAATCTATCAAATAATCAAAATGTATTGACTGGAGTGGGCTTCCTGTTTCATTCACTCTGACTCTGACACGCTGTTCATAGTATGCCTTGCACATCATCTGCAAAAATTCAAATTACTGTTAAATTGTCATGTACCAAGACAAACTGATGTGTGTTTATTGTGATATTTAAAGGGTGACTAAACCCTGAAGCAAAATCTCTGTGAACCTGACGTTTAATGGTGAAAAGTAGGGTGCTTGGAAGGTGATGTCACCACCCTACTTATCACCATCAGAGGTCAGGCTTCACTAGGATTTGGCTCTGGCGTTGTAGTTAACCTTTAAACCTTCAAGTCCAGAGAGTGAACCTAGGCTTTCCTCAATGGAGAGATGGAGGGAGTATTGTTATATCTGATTTCAATCCAGAGGGGGCAGTAAAGAGCCATATATTAGGCCTGAACCCATAAAGCCACATTCAAACGCAAATGTCTGTCATTGATTCTAAATGGTAGAAAGAAAACTGTCTCATCATCAGCTTGTATTTTCATAAACTATGGCATTAGTCAACCTGACACATCTTAATTTCCTTTAATTGAAACTTTGGCAGTGGAGCTTTTCTCCATTCAAAAAAAAAAATCTTTACTTTGTCAGACATCATCTGCTTTGGCTCGCCTGATAATTGATGTCTTCTTGCTCTCTGCTATATCAATAACATATTTAATAAATGGGAGCACAAGAATAGGTTTTGAATCACAATTTGTCTATGAATAAAAAAACGATTTAGGGGTTTCCAGAGGGAAATCAATCTCAAAGCCAACAAAGAGACTTGTGAAGAAAATGAGATCTGCCGGTTAGTCTATAAATTTATTCTTTGAGGATTACTGCCAAGGTGCTGAAAACATAACCGCAGACTTTATCACGCTGTTTATCGCCATATATTTCAAAATGAGAATGAATAGTGTCAGTGTTTGGTGTGTTAGTTTGCGATGGCTCAGAGTTACCGGGGGACACAGTGCACACACCTACACAGTAAGAGTGATGATTCATGCAATTTCTTGGGCGATGCAGATGAGCCACACTTCCAATAACAGGCAAGAACGTGACACGCAGGATTAAAAAATCTATCTGAATGTTTCCTCACTATAAAATGCTCCTCTGTGATGAAAGCAACAATGCTGAGGCAAGTCCCTCTGCACTGTTGCCCATCAAATTTGCCCCAGAAGTTGCCCCGCGCATTAAAAATAACAAGGTGCATTTACTGACGTCCTGAAGTGAAATTGTCAGGTACTTCCATTTTATTTGAGTATGTATATTTTGTGAGGCGTTACTTTAACAGCGCTTCATTTTAAGGGGAAATATAGCATCTTTACCTCATTGCAGTTATCTGACGGCTATACTTACAACTTATAGTGTTTTGAAGAATAAGGTTTTACATTCAAAGCATACAGTAATATCAATAATCTCTCAGTAATAAAAAGCTTTTTAAAGGTTCATGCACTGATAATTTAATGAAAGAACAATTCTGCTTTTGCCACATGAGTACATTTTATTGTCAATACCTAAATACTTTTATTGAAGTAAAATATTGAATGCAAGACTTTTATGTTTACTGGAGAATGTCTCCATTATAGTATTGCAACTTTCACTAAATAGTGGATCTGAGATTTTTTTTTTACACCCATTTTTTTACACCTATGTTCCGATTTGATTGCTGACTTCAGATTTACCACATCCATTGTTCAGTTTACTCCAGCCTGTCTTTTACAGAGGAAGATGTCAAAATACAGTTGTAATAGTCTCTCTCTCTTCCTCACTCTCACTCTCTCTTACACACACACACACACTCACTCTGTCCTGTGAGAGCGGCTCATTCAGATTCATACAGAGGCTGAGAGACCTGCATGGGTGACAGCCAGTGGTGGATCTGCAGGCCCTGCCCAGATCTAGAGTTACACAGTAACCCGAGATCCAGCGGGGCGGAGAGGCAAACTTACGGAGGGGGTAGAGGGAGCGAGGGGTGTGTGTGTGTGTGTGTATGTGTGTGTGTGTTGTGTGTCAGATTGAAAGAAAGAGAAGGAGAAGGAAAGGAAGAAAGAAAGAACTCGAGAAAGAAAGAAAGAAAGGGGTGTAAGGCGTGTTTTGGAGGGGAGGACGTCTGAATGTGAGGAGGGAGTTCCCAAAGTTTTCAATGAGGGTGGCACGCACTTTTTCTTCTGACTCTGTATGCAGAGCCTCATGCACACACACACACACACACACAACACACACACGCTCACATAAACACAGGCATTCAGAAAGAGATGCACGCACACATGCATGTGTGAGTATGAGCAGATGTGATCTTGTCTCTTTAACTCGCCTCTCTGGATCAAATGCTGTACTTTGGACCTGAGGGGAAGCAGAGGCCGGACGAGAGGAGAAGAAAAGAAAAGTGAGGGACAGCGTGTTGACAAGAAGGAGAAGAAGAATGGGGTAGAGAAAAAAAAGAAAAAAGTCTTCTGGTGGAGGAGATGGACTGAGGCGAGCCAGAGGGAGAGAAAGGAGGCAACACACACACACACACAGGCAGCTGTGGACAGACATGGGCAGAGAGTGGTTCACCAGGGGATTGCTGCTGCGGCTGTGCATTCTGCTCGCTGCTTTGTGTGTGTGCCTTCATGTTTACCTGGAGAGGGGTCGCAGGGGCGCACCTGCACCCCAGGCCTCGGGACGTCCTACCCAAACCAGCCAAGAAAGCAGAGGCAAGCGGGTCTCATTAGACAGGAGCGTTAAAAGGAGAGTATCTTACATTCGCACACTGAAGAAGGACAGCCCGGTCAGGAGGACGGATGGAGACAGAGAGGACCCCTCACCTGCGTGCTGCCCGCCTCTCCACCCGCACAGAAAGGTCAGTCCGCTTGGCACTAAAGCCACGCTTCCCTGAGATTCCCCAAAAGTTGTTAATTGCTGCGATTAGGACTGACGCTCAGCTATCTGATCCCAAATCAGTGTTTTAGCAGACAGCGGTGCTGGATAAAGAGCCTTCACTCCATCGCTGGGAGTCAGTGGCTCAAAGCTCACTAATCCCAGGTGGATGATGGAGAGGGAACAGGGAGCAAGGGAAAGGACGGCAGAATCGATGTGTGATCAATGAGTGCTTTTTAAATGCTGCAGAGGGTCAGAGAGTTAGAGAGAGATACAGGTTAGTCACTGGAGTTTCCAGCGGGACAAAGCTGCATGCAGTTATTTTGAACAGAGGTAGAAATTTAAAGGTACACAATGTAAAATTAATGAGAAGTGAGGACCTTTTAGGTTCAAATATGGAGTAAGCACACAATGTGATGGCTTAGGGTTAGTCTACATGATTCTCATTCATCTCATTCATTTGTTTGTCGGTTGTGTCGAAACGGCCCTCACAATGACCCTCTTTTTGCATCGTGCAAATTTAATGAGGATGATTACATGCAAACTATGAATTGAGCAAATACAGGCATATTTGCACACACAAACGCACAAAAACATGCAAACACCGCATATCAGTTGCATATTTACAGAGAGTCAGGCCCAACAAAGGACCATTCAGGCATCCTGTCAGCTGGAGCAGGCACAACTATTCACATGCACCAACACACTCACACACACACACACACACACACACACACACACACATACACACACATACACACAATCTAGGGGCTTGACCCTTGGCCTGTGAAGGGCATGTTAAAGCGCTGTCAACCAACACTCATCGCTTCCCCCTTTTCTCTCTCTCTCTCTCTCTCTTGTCATGCCTTTAACTCTTTGATTCTTTTCAGCTCTACTTTTTCTCCGGCTCAGTTTGCCTATTGATCTCTCCATCCATCCGTCTCCATCCGTCTCCTTTCACCCCTCCACCCTCACACTCTCCCTCCCACCCCCATCCTCTCCGCACTTTTCATCTTCTCTTGAACCCCTTCATTTTCTCACTCCCCTTTATATCTCCTCTGTGTGAGAATTGCCTGACTTCTGTGTTTAAATCTTTAATAACTTAAGCCAACTAGAGACTGAGCAGCATCAGTGCTGAGATTCATACGCTATGAAAATCACCACAGGGCTGTTGCGCCACACCGAACCCCTTCACCCCCTTAGGCACCTAAAGCTGGGCACTGGTGTACCATCAGTATTACATACCACCATATGCTTGCACTCCCTGCCTCTTAACACAAAATTTGTCACATAAGATGCCCCGGAGGTGTGTCATATGCTGTTCTCATTTAGCTCTCTCATTATCTCTCTCTCACCATCTATATCTTTTCTCTCTCTTCTTTTCCCTTCAGGCTCTCTGCTCAAAGATCACTGTTGCTCTTTCGCTCTGTCATGTTTCCTCATCTCTTTTTTTTTCATGCCCTCGTTCTTACCGTCGCTTCTTTTGCCTTTCTACTGTCTGTCTCGCTCGATTTTTAACTTCAGACTCGCCACCCACATCTAAAACTCATCTCTCTCTCTCGCCGTCTCTGTCTCTCCCTCTCTCTCTCTCTCTCTCTCTCTCTCAACAAACATGCAGTCTTTTTATCCCCATCATTCAACTTGCTTCTGCCCCCTCCCCTCCCCCTGTCTCTCCCTGCTTTGTCCTCTCAGCACATATTTATGCATAGCAGATGAAACACAATGAGTTGAGAGCCAGGGAGCCAGCTCAGAGACGAAGATGACAAGAATGAGTCCAATGACCTTGATGATGAGCAATAGGAGACCTTACAAAGGATTGCTACTGTGGCGAGGTGAGACGAGGTATGAAACAAAGGGGGAAAACTAACAGAAGCAAAAAAAAAAAAAAAAAAAAAAAAAAAATCCATTAAAGAGCACTTTCTTGTAAATGCAGGGAAAAACTCAGCTATTAAAAATTCATTTCTGGTAGAGTTTTATACAGTGCCATGTGAATGGCCTTTGAAGTGCTCATTTAAAGTAACATGTGCTCAGCTTCTTCGTAATGTCTTGGCACAAAATTCTATACCGTTTCAATGGCCATTTTGCAAGGCTAAATTATTTGGAGAGCTGACTGTGCCTATTGAAGTATCATCTTCACTATTTTTTTTTTTTCTAGGCGCACAGAACCCACCTTGAGGCTTTTTGTCTGGCAAAATGAGCTGAGAAACAATTTAAGACAGCAAAATTCTTTTAAAAACTCATTCAAGAAGCCATTCTGAAGATAGGTGGCACAGCAGACTGTTGCTTGACAAATTGGGCTTCTTTTTATAAACTCTGTGTGTGTGTGTGCGTGTGTGTGCACGCACGTGCGTGTATGTGTGTGTGTGTGTGAGTGGCAGCCTGAGGGTCTGTCTTGGTAATTACCAAACTAAAGGAGATCTAATCTCTTAGCTGTCAGGCACCCACATAAATACACGCACACATACACACGCGCACATCCTCTTTAATCATTTACCTCTTGCAGGCTTTCTCCCCTGCTGGGAAAATATGGAGCTGAGGAGTGGGATGTGTTGAGGTGGGGAGCGTGGTAAATTATAGACAGACGTGAGATGTGTTGGGCCAAACAACAGCAGGAAGAGAAAGAGATATACAGAGATACAGGGAGAGAGAGAGAGAGGGAGGGAGAGAGAGAGAGAGAGAGAGAGAGAGAGAGAGCAGACACAGCATAAGCGCTGATGACTCAGCCTCCTGACTTTAACACAGTGATAAACAGGCTACTGCCCTCGAGACAGAGTGACACATGCAGACACACACACACACACACACACACACACACACACACACACAAATACACACACTCGCGCACACCACTCCACCAACGCTTTTCCGTTCCTCTAACTTAAAGGTGCTACCGGCGCTGCTTGATGTCTTCTGAGAAAAGTAGCTGCCGGCGGTGGAAAAGTCACTAGAAGTCACCGGATGACATCATACACAGAGCTGCATTGTGAATTATCTGTTGCACCCGTCCTGCACTGTGAATGGGAGGCGCCATGATGAGGCTTGTTTGACTTATGTAACCAAGGAGTGCATGCACATCAGCAATACTTTGGAAATCAGTTCATCGTCATGAGTTGTGCTGGAGTTTCACCAGTGGGTTGGGGTTGTATATAATTACATGGAAGCTGCATTGCGTCAACCTAAAAAGGCAAGTTTGATGGAGTGATTGCAATGTTTTATTGTACATCTTGCAACAAAGCTGTCAAAGTGGCAACAGTAAGTGTTATGTGAATCATTTTTTTTTTTTAAACATCAGTATATCATTGTCCAATTACCTTGAACAAATGAGACCATGGTGGGTCAATAGTAATAAATAGCCTCTATCTCACATCAGTGGTAATACCTATTAGCACTGGGAAACTATCACTTCTCATCATTATACATTCTTTTGGCAGTCGAGATAGCTGAATATGTGAAAGTTAACTTTGAGATCATACTAAGGCAGGATACTGGCATACTAAGAAAGATATAAAAATGAATAAATGATGACCTAAAAATATGCAATCTGGATACGAATCCATAAGCGAGGAAGAGTTCTCACGCTAAAAACCAGTGTGGGTTTATGTTCAGTGAACGCTGATATGGCCCTTGGAGCTGACTCTGTTTCACTCTGTTTGGACAAAACAGACTACTTTTGATTTCATTAATTGATTCCACCATAACCGCCAATAAGCCCGAACAGTCTGTCCTTTAATTCAAACGATTTCTTTTAATTAGATGGGACACGCAAGTTCATTTCTCCGCAAGGCAAGCATTAATTACTTTTGTTCAAATGAGCATCAGCATAATTCTGAGTGAATACTTTGCTTCTGAACGTCAATTAGTTCGGGGCTGGTATAAAGATAGAAAAAAAAAGGGAAAAAGGCTACTTTGTGCTGGCAGCGCCAACCACTACCAGCCAGTATTGGGGCCCCTGTGGAATTACTAATGCAGAAACTCAGTGACCTTGTTCATGTCTTGGAAGGCTAAAGGACTCCAGCTCAGGATGCAGAGAGGGAGAGAGAGCGAGAGAGAGAGAAGGAAAGGGATGGAGAGAATGTTGGAAAAGAAAGAGTGGGGTTGACTTCTGTAATCCCAAAGGTGTGACTGGAGTCAGTTCTCAGGCAGCTTTAACCTCTAGCTGGGGGATGTGTGGGGAGGCAGGGAGTCACAAGAAATCAGTGGCTGGGAAACTGACATGTCACCTGGGTCACACTCTTTCTACCCACCCACCCCTCCCAAACACACACACACACACACGCACACACACACATCCCTAGGGTTGGGGATAGAAAGCTCCTCCGCATCACAAACACCATCCGCTGCAGCTGGCCTCACAGCTCGGCCTATTTATACACTTATATCAACTAATTCTAGAAAGCCGGTCTGTAATGCAGACGCTGCGGTTTAAAGCGAAGTTTGTTTAAGCGAAAAAAAAATGTTTGTTTATTCGCCATATGCTCACTTTAAAGAGAACACAGAACAGTACAAGCCGGCTGTGCTTATTTTGTCAGCAGTGCCGGTGTTACAGTGAGTCACTGAAATCCCTAGCAAGGAAAGGTAGGGTGTCAGAGAGCATGACAAGGGTGCCAACCTGAAAGTCAAATCTATGTGCAGGCAAAAAGTGTGGCAGATAATCTGTTACATCTTCAAAGCCATAGGCTACATTTACTGCCTAGGTCTGTAAAAATCCATATATATCACCAAACTGGTAAAGTATCTTACTGATGTTGTTAGAAAATGCAGGGGAATCATCATATTATTGGATGACAAATGCCTTGAGAGTAAGTTCTGAATCCAAACAGGTCCGAACTAACAGGGAAGAAGAGGATATGGCATGTTTAGACATACATGACTTTTTTATTTTCCACCCTTCTGGATCATATCAGTGCAATGACATCACATCACTCCTTGGACATGCACATGCACATGCCAACCTTCCCGGAAAGGTAAACAGCTCCAAACAAGCGTAACAGCCTGGCTTGCTCAATTCAAGATTACCATCCATGTTC
This sequence comes from Myripristis murdjan, assembly GCF_902150065.1. Lineage (NCBI taxonomy): Eukaryota > Metazoa > Chordata > Actinopteri > Holocentriformes > Holocentridae > Myripristis > Myripristis murdjan. The sequence goes on from NC_044003.1 coordinate 13,257,423, forward strand.
AGCTGTAGAAAATAGGCTGGCCTGGAATCTGTGCCAAGTTACAGGGAAAGGTAAGGAGTGGGGGAAAAAAAGGGCCTTGTATGTAATCAATCTCATCTCATTGCAATGTCAGAGTAATCTAATTGGCTGCCATGAGCCGTGGTTTGTAAACTTGTTCAGTTTGAGGAACACTGAGGGACTGAATCGCCCTGGAAGTGAAGTTCATTGAAACATATTGCTGCTTTTTTTGTTGACAGCCCATTATGGCTCCCAAATCAAACCAAAGAGACTATAGGCTCTGGGAGACTTGGCAGACAAAAAGGTGACGGAGCAGAACTGAGCCCTGGAAGCTGACGGTTGGTAAAATAACCAATGAAGCAAGACCGTCTTTCAGCTTTGCGACGCCGACTTTTGAATAGGATTCTGCCATATAGCAACCCTGTCTTGAGCAGGATGATCAAATCCATATGTTAGAGGGGGAGGAACAAAATTCACTCGGTGCACTTAAGCTTATTGACTGAATAAACAGTGGGTCTGTTGTGCGCTAACAGCTATCAGACAAAGACGCTTACTGGAAGGCGGGGCGAGTCGGTGTCAAACTGTCAAGTCCGGAGCTCGGATCGCACAATGCTCCCCTCAGACAGCAACGCCTTGTTTGGAACATTCCAGAATGTTCTCAGCCTCCCACCCAGCTGATATGAAAGGGCGCCATTGACCTCTGAAACGGGACGCCTTTCCTCCCATCTTTACAGCTCACCTCCACCGCCCACGCGTGTGCACGTACACACACTCGCACACGCTCCTGTGCACTCAAACACTTTGCCTCGGGTTAATGGCAGCGCCGGAGACACCAAACAGCCAAAGGTTTGTTTGTCTAGCCAAAACCCATTTCAGCCGCATTAGACCTGCACCTCAGCTGCCTGTGTCTTGTTACAAAGACAGCAGACACACGCAGCGTCCGCCACATAGCCCTGAGTCATGCCAACAGCAATGGGGAGGACAACCATAGAATCACTTAAACAGCTTGTTGTTGCTTCAAGCCTTTTTTGAACCCATTTCTACCTCCTAGTATCCATTTGGAAAGGCTATTTCAATGTAAGTATTTTGGGTCTGCATTTATTTCATGACACCATGGCCATTTCTTGTTGTAAGCAGGATAAGTGGCAACTTAGAACAATCAAACTACCAGGGGACAGCTTTAAGAAGTAACTAAATTTATTTATTGATTTATCTATTTTTTATAGTTTCAATAAATTTTATCAATTCATAATCTTTAAAAAGATGACAGGGGGAAGTGGGGAAGAAAGAGAGAGAAGGGAAGGTGGCGCTAAGCGGGTCCCAAAATCACTTGGGGCCCCAGAATGATCAGAAACGTCCATGCACGAGGCCAATAGCTGACACTGTTGGCAGAATACTGTCTCTGTGTGTGTGTGTGTGTGTGTGTGTGTGTCGCTCTGTATTTGCAATCTATATTCATTTCATGTGACCAATAGCTGACACGAAGTGATAATAAGAAAGATAATGAGCATGGAAGACATAAGGAGAGGAAAGCAAGGGCGAACAGATGAAATCTGACACACAGACACAAGCTGAATTTGGTTGGCGGCACCACTGCTCAGTAATAACATCGGCAGGACACTAATTTGCACAAACCAAGCCTGAGCGTTGTCAATTATTCTGAAATGGCTCGAGATGTGCGGCGCGATTCCTCTTGTCATCTCTTTCAATTCATTCAATTTTATATTTCAGTAATAGTTTAGGTGAAAGGCATGGAGGAGCAGATTGGCAAAAAGTAAAACGATGAACGCGGAAAGACAATTACCACCCGACCACCCCACCCACTGCACCCACTGTCTGACTGTCTGACTCTCCCTGTCTCTCTCTTTCCATTTCATTCTGTGGAAGTGTGTGTCATATGGTGCTCAGCATGGCCCCTCTGCTCCTCTCAACTAGACATCAAACACAGATCTCATAACTGGGATTGTGTCCAGGAAAAGCAGGCACATGCTTGTGCACAGGCACACAGCATGCATACACACACCTGCGTGCGGCCACACACACGCAGTGACAATAAGACCCCCATCTGTCTCTTAAAACACCAGCCAAGAAGATGCAACTCAAACAGAAATCAGCGTGGCATCAAATCAGACCGCAGCTTGTCTTCAGTGGTCGGATGACTGTCAAGGTCTCTTGCTTTTTACCCAAGACGCCTTTCTCTCTCATGCAACCAGACAGGCAGTAATTCTCCTCTATGTTATAGGGGATAAGAGCATCCCGATATGGCTGCATGGATGTGTGAATACATGCATGAGTGAATGGGGAGAAGTTAAGATGATCAGACTGGAGGGGAACTGTGTTTCCAAGGCAACAGACAGTTCTACAGAGATTTAGGTTGATGGCGTGTGCCATTATAAGTCCACCAGTCAAAGGACAACGCAATACACATTGGCAATACCATGTGGGTATATGTGAGAGAAAGAAAGAGAGTGTGAGAGAGGGAGAAAGTGCATGGATATATTTGCCATTAAGAGCAGCTGTTATGCTGAGAGCTGAGTAGTTAACATAGAACTGCGAATGATTGATGTGGATCTATCAAACCAACCCACACACAGCTGCTTTTGCTTTCAGTGGCACTCAGTGGCGGGGAATACATTTCAGTGTATGTTATTAAGTCATTTACAACAGTCATTTCCCTCTGTGGCCATGTAATAGATCAAATTTATGGAAAAGCTGCAGAGGCATGGGTTTTACCAGTGGCACAGTCAGTTAATATGCACACTGCATGACTCATGTAACAGCAGAAGTTATGCTGTATTTCTGTATTTCTATATTGTCTAGTAGGGATGAACAATTAATTGAACTATTATTGAAATCACAACATGGAAAAGTGCATTATACAAATCACAGCTACTCTATTTCTTTACTCAACATAAAATATGTGACAAAATAGTATTGTATTGTGGTTCTATATAGATGCCTCCAAAATTGCTTTCTCCAGACATAAGAAAACAAGTTTATTTGGGGCAGACCCCAGCAAAAATCACATCATCATCACATTCTTGCTGAAAATGAAAATTATGAGCCAAAAATTGTCATTCCCACTAAAATCATGAATCATATTGCAATCGCAATGGCTGTCATAAAAATTGCAATATAAATTATTTATTTATTTATTTATTACATGTTGTTCAGCCCTATTGTCTAGTGTACTGCCACAAACTAGTCTACGGTGATGGATGCCACACATACTTTGGAAAGAATTTATAAAATATAAATTGATATAAATATATTTTTCAAAATGACAGCTGCTGTCTGTATAGCCCAGCTGCTGATGGCAGCAATTGATTGTTGCCTTGCCATCACAATTTTTGCCTTTTGCAGCAGAGGGCACAAATTGTCGGGTTTTTTGTAGCTAGCACTGAAGAGAGGCAACAGTCACAACATCATGAGTGGTGAAAGCTTTTTTCTTTTCTTTTCTTTTTTTATTTGTGCCTTTGAGCACTGAATGCTTTGCAATCATCTTATTTCTACATCAGTTTAGGTCATGTTTCATTCAGCGAGGTGCACCCTCGCTGCACTTAGCCTGCTTTTATGAAAAGGTTTGCAGTCCTTTCATGCTTACCAAATGAGTTATTATTGCACCAGACCACTTCACAACTGAAAAAAAAGTGCAGGCGTTTTTTGTCAGTCAGCCCTCTCTCTGCGGTGCTGCTAAATATGCAGCGTTAGGCCACAAGGATTCATTGTACATGTTCAAGGTATGTCAGTGCAGAGGAAAGGGAATCCCCATGTTGATGTATTTGAGGAGGAGGAAAGGGGGCACCTGTACAAACAAGACCAAGGACTTATTTAAGGAAAATGCCCACCTTAAACACAATGATATTTAAAACATTCTGGTGCATCTTTGTAGTTCGATATATTGTAATGTGTGCCCTGTAGGATTTTGCCAGCGACAAACAGAATTATACCCCAAAACCATAAAAGGAAACCAGAAATGCTATATAAATCACCAAGCCATGTTAATGTGTTTAAGGATGCAGTTTTCCTTTAATGAACAACTGCAGCTTTGCACAAGCAAGATACATAGATGCAGCTCACAGTTCAGCTTTGATTTGGGTTCGATGGACAGAAAATGCTGCTGCCATGTGGGCGATGGCACAAATCACTGAGCGAGAGCATGTGTGCGCTGTTCTTCAATCAGCTTTGATTTGGGGCATGTGGGCAGATAATGCCACTGCCAAGAGTTTACAGTGTGAAGAAAGAGAGCCTGTGTGCTGTAATCAAGTGCAGTGTGTGACGCGCGAAGGCAAAAGCACAATGCTGAATACAATGCAAAGAGCTCAGTTCAACAAACCCATTGTGTACACTGACTATACTGTAGTGGGCATGCTAAGCATTTCCCCACACATACACACATTCATATAGACACAGACAAAGAGGCTTCCTTTTCCCATCAATATGACCCAGATGTGGGTTTGTGAGATTGTTCCTGAAAAGAAATAACAGTAACAGTACAGAGAGAGCAATCTGTCTATCGTTGATCCTCATGCACTTTTCTGTGCCTCAGTTTCGCTTTCTCTCTCCTCTTTCTCTCTCTCTCACACACTCACTCACTCTTATGCCCATTTTATCTCTCCACCCTCACACATGCTTCTCCCCTAGTATTGCTCTGCCTTTAAGACTGAGGCTAAAGCCTCGTGAGATTATTGCCTTTATTAAAAAGATCAGCGTAATCCTCCCCTTTAATTCTGTTATACTCTCCCTGTTGCTGTGCTCTGGCCTTGAGCTGGGATCGGCCTGGTGAGCTTTGCACGCCACAGGAATAGAGATGACACCCCGGGAAATGGAGACACCTGGAGTTTCGCTGCCACTGTCTCCTCCTAGATTAGTCACATGTTTTATATATTCTGATATAAAACTGTTGTGTGATTGTCCTGTCTGTATGATACAACAGTAGCCAACTCCACTGGGAGCCATTCAATATTTAAAAGATTTGCTTTATATCACGCTTTTAAAATAAAACATATTAAAATTTCAACAGCAAATGGTCAGGCCGGTGCACGTTGAGTCTCCACACACACAGACTTGCCAAGTGTACACATGCAGAGCTCAATTTATGGCCGTTATCTCCGGTTTATCCCCAGTATCTTCAATTTATGCCTGGTATCTTCAATTTATCCCCTGCATTTTCCTTGTCACACCAAAGCTGCTTGAAAAAACCTGGCTCATAGCAACTTACCCGTATAACCATAAAATCACACTCTCAAAACTCTGTAGATAGCAGTCATAATGTTGCATGGGTTGTGACTGAAATTTAAAACCACATAAAGCTTGAGTTATATGTATCGATATTTCTTGATCTAAAAATATTCAGGGCTCATCTCAAAACACTGGTCACTGGTGTTGGGTAGCTCTTTCCGGGGAAAAACCCTGTGGTGCCCAGGAAGTGATTTGCTTCACACTTGTGTCAGCAGCACTTGGTTTGAAATGAATAAAAGAAGAATTCATGTCTGCCCTGTAACCTTTAACCTCTTCAGTTCTGCTGCTCCCAGAGGGGGTTTATCATTGCTGCACAGCTGAGCTTTGTTCAGACCCACAGAACTTTAGATCCCAAGGTTTCCAAAGATACCACACATCCTGTTGACTGAAAAGGAAATGTGTATAAAATGATGCACAAGACATCTCGATATTTTTGATTTGATGTAATGCTGCAGCCATAAAACAACAGCATCTTGAGTTTGAATATGCCACTCAATATGACAAAGCGCGATGAAGCTTCAATGAAGCATTGCATCCAGCAGATACAGAATATACATGCACCGTTGTTGTACAATATAGAAAAAAGATGGTTTTTGAAGCTAATTAAGGGGAAATTAAAGGGACACTCAGAGTTTAAGGGATTTAAATACCACCCACATTTCTTCAGAACCTCCTCTTTGTGACCTGGAAACCTTTTTTGACGTCATCATCTTGCGAGCCGGCCTGATGCAGTATTAAACAAATTAAGCAGCTTTGGAGTCTCCTTCTAAGAGGCTTTGGTTGAGGAAACACATCAGGAAGGGTTTTCATGCCCATGATGCCATAAGTCCACACTGATGACATGCAGATTCAGCTTGCATTGCATTGCAGTGGCATAAAATCGTGAAACATAATTATAATAACAATCATTTGACTCAGCCTCTGCCGCAACTACATAAATGCATTGGTAAGTGCTGTGATTGGCTATTGCAGTGAAGTTTGCAATAGGCCACTTCATCTGTAATGGACACCGTCTTTGATAATGAGGACATAGTTCTCCCAATTCTATTTCCCTCTTCTTTTTCTTCTCCTCTCACTCACCTTCCTCATTTCTCTTCCTTGCTTCCTCCATGTTACTTCCTACAAATGGGACTAAACCCTTATCTGGCATCAGCATTAACAGCCACAATGATTGGAAACAGATCAGAAATCCAAACTTCATAAGAGGATACATAGTGATGTAAGTTAACATCTCATTAGCTACAATTAACTTATTAATCTTCACAGGGAGCTTACATCTTGACCCAAATTAGCCTTGCAGTGAAGTCAGACTGATGGCCATTGACCTGCAGACAAAAAAATAACAGTCTGTCTTTTCAGTCTTGTGTAGTCACCCGCTCTCAGTTGATAAAACTCCCAGTAAACATCACCGCTGTCCACTGAAGTTCTGTTTGACTAATTACCCCGACAGTCATAATCAAATGGTAATTGTACTCAGCGGCTAATGAACCTCTCCAACAAAATGAAACAGGAAGATAAGGGGGTAAAGGTGAAATGAAAGACAGATGAATGATGGCTGGTTGGGCAAAAAATAAATAGATATTAATCAGCTGAGTATTAGCACTGTATGTGAGACTGGCTGCAGGTGCTGTTGGTTAAATTATTCTGGATAGGGAATATTGCACTGAGGTTAATTGCATTACATTTCCATAATGAACTCACCAATCCAGCCATTCCAATTGATCTGATCATACTGTGCTAATATTGCTGCATGACACACACCTTGTCAGTAATGGCAGATATGATGGTGTGGGCTGTGTTTCCTTTCCCACAACTTCTCAAATTCTTGTTATATTCTCACACGGTGATGCAGTTACAGGGCATAAAGGGACGCTGCAGTGTATCTGTGGTGTCAGACAAACACAAAAACACAGAGGCGACCGGAAAGTGTTACCTCTCCCTTTTAGGAGCATCGTTCTTTAACATGAAGTGGATGGCCAGCTCGGTTTGGCTCACATGCACAGGTTTAAAATAAGGAGAAATACTGTCAAAAGTACAGATGTCACTGCCTAATAGTTCATGTAAACATCAATAACAACACAAAATCACCATTTATGCTTAGGAGTTACTTTGGCTCATGGGAGAATTACATTTTTCATTACCCCGCTCTGTGGAATACTCAGTTCTGATTGGTTAATTGCAGCGTTTTCCAGTCCAGTGTTTGTTAATATTGACCATTATCATGAATAGCTCACTGTTGCTATGGATCATCACTTCAAGGTGATATATTGATATATCACTCCGTGCAGAAGGCACACCACTTTTACTAACATTAATTAAGCCAGCTACCCAACCGCATCACCTGCTGCGGCCTAACAGCTGTTACAAAATGGATATCGGTTTTGAGGGAGCCTGTAATATTTGATTTATGGCTGGAATTTTAACTATCATCAGAACAGAAAATAAATAACAACAATAACAACAAAAACAAAGACAACAAAGAAGGTAAACAGTTTGGTAGTCTAGCTGAAGTGCTAAGGTTAGTTATTATGGATGCAAATAGAATCTATTGGTTAGACTATTTGTTTTAAGGTGTTGAAGGGGGAAAAAAACAAAAACAAAATTAGCCTAATATTTTGGATCAAAGTACTGCTTTCTTTCATAAGTAGCCATGAAATAAGCAGGGTGTACACACATTCAGGGCAATACAAGACCCTTTTGCTCAGTATCTGATGACCTGATCATAAGGTCATGACGGGCTGGCTAAACATAGTACCTTGCATAACTGTTATTTAAATTAAAAATAAAATAAAATCCAAAATTTTAAATGTATTATTATTATTACAGTAAAGATTAAACATTTAATATTATCAAAAAAAAATGTATTACATCTATTGTTTCAGCATGATGAACCCCTTTACATTTGCAACTCCATTCCTCAGCCAATCAGTGACTCTTAATGTTATAAAATCACCGACTAATCACAGCCTAATCGTGGGCCTCTGAAGGAGATTAGTGTATTCATTGGGTCTCTTATCTCTTATCTGGCTTTACCACCTACTACACAGCATTGGGAGCAGATTCAGGGAAGTTAGATCAGGTGCCAATTTGTCAGCTGGTCACTTTCCTGAATTCCCTTGTCACAGAAATACATTGCAGTTTTTACCCAAACAGTCTGGGTTAAAACGCCCCGCAAGAAAACAATAGATCATCTCTGCAAAAGATGGTTCAAGTGAAAGAAAGCCTTTCCATGTTTAAAAAAAAAAAAAACACTTCACATGCTGTTGGACTGAGAGCTTTGTCCTTGTGACCGTGCAGGTTGCTGGTATTTTTATGAGCAGCATGTGGACTCGTGAATTCCCGCCCCCTCCAAAAAAAGAGCAGTGGGTCTGACACTCTACAACCCTGGCACTTTAACAACAGTCGGGGCCGCTTTGGCAGCACTCCGCCTGTCGCCTTATGGTTTCCAAATGGGCAGACAAAGTTCACCTGTGGCTGGCTGCACCACAGCTTTCAGTTCTGTCCTCCAATTGCTGATGACCATATTGCCATAAATCTGTAAATATTCCTTCCTCTGCATTATTGCTTTGTGTATCCTCGGTGCTTTCTTTTTATAGTATTTCTGCCACTATCTAGAGCTCAACATAATGCTTAGCTCTCTTTTCCCTTGCACCAGTACTGTGCATTGTGCATTCAACCCCCTTAACACTCACCATCCTCCATGTACTGGCAGCCTGTCTTCTCTTGTTTTTGCCCGTCATCTCCTGTTCACCCATCCGTCTTCCTCTCCGGGGGATTATTCATGCTTGGCCTGGCTGCTCACACCGCTCTCACACCCTGGCTGAGGGGCAGAGCTCCACCAACACACCCAGTGCTATCTTTCAATTCAATCTGACTCAAGACATGCAGACCATGCAGAGAGCCCCATGAGGGGCTGATAACAAAACGGAGCTGAAATAAAACAGAGCACTCAAGCAGGGATATAAAAACATTCCATGGTATGGAAAGAGGGAAGGTAAAGGCAAGGAATTTAACAGGGTGAAAATTAAATTAAATTAAATTAAATTAAATTAAATTATTAATTAAGTTACTGTATATAAACATATACTAAATCAGAAATGCTGAGGTACAATATTTGTTTGATTAAAACCTTTCTAACCATAACAGTCTCATCCATTAGTGGGCTTGTCATTATAAATGTATAGCTGTATTCAAACCCACAGAACCTCATTTTAAATTTTAGAGATCCTAAGGTTTCCAAAGATACCAAATATGCCCAGCTGCATTACAGGGAAATGTGTATAAAATGTTGCACAAGACATTATTTTTTATTTGATGTAATGCTGCAGACATAAAACAATGGCATCTTGGGTTTGAATGTTTCGCTCACTATAAGTGGTGAGATTTAAGAGAAAATCAGAGTTCATTGGGTTTAACCTTGTGCTCAGAATATGAATATTATCAATCTACGTCCAGTCACTCTTTACCAGTCTAATCAAGAAATACCTGCTCATCTATTCATTCATGCAAAGCACCTCACTGAAATGCTCATACCAAGGACAGAGTTATATCGAATGTCATGGATTTGGGACTGAACAACTGAGCATGCACAGTTGTGAGTGACATTTGTGTGTGTGTGTGTGTGTGTGTGTGTGTCATTAGCACTGCTTACCTTTGCTGTCCCCAAGGTTTTGATGACTTGTTGTTGCTTGATTGAACACGGGCCCCTGTGCTAATCTCATCGCTGCTTCGTGATGACTCAGCAATGACTAAGCGCTCAGGGCATGTACAGTATAATACAGACACACACTATCTCTCTCAAACACCAAATGAAAAAAAAAAAGTTGGCTATTCAACAGAAGTCGTAGCGGATCTGCAAGTCAGAGTTAGTGCGACACAGGTAAAAATGAGGTGGGTGTAGAAAGGTCGGATTGATTTTCCATTAAATAACTTCTTGGCAGATGAAAAGAGCAGTAATTGTACTGTACAGTTCACTGCAGCCCTCAAGGACAACATCTCTATTCACAAACCTGAGTGTGAATAAGTCAGTCTTCTCACTCTGGGGCAGCCATGTTCTTCAGTAATGTCTCTCAACTGGACAGCTTGGATGCACAACACCCCACCCCTGGCAAAACCTGTCAATATTTCTATTTCCTCTCGATCTTCCTGTGCGTATGCGTGTTTCTTTGACCTCCTTTCTCTCCCTTATCTGGCCTCTGATCAGCACTCCTGTCCCAACCTGTACCAGGCTGATGTATGGGCCCTGACAGCTGAGCTTTGGAGCGAGGTTTCGGTGCGGAGATGAAAAGGGCAGCTCGGAGACAGTGTGCTTAAACAGAGGCTTGTAGAGTCCCTGGGTTGTAGAAAGGTGGATGCTTGTTGTTTCCATACGTGTAAACAACAGACATCCAGACAGACATGCGATATCAGGCCTTTGGTTCTCTCTCTGTGAAATTTTTCCAATTCTCAACATAGCTTTTTTGATTGCTGTTCTCTTTTTCATTTTTTGTTTTGTTTTGTTTTGTTGTGTTGTGTTGTATTTTTTTTTTTTTTTTTTTTTTTTTTTTCAAGTAGTGCTTGCCAGACTGTGAGCTTTGCCAGTGTGATCTGCGGCACAACACTTAGGAGAAGCGGAGCATCTCCTTGCCCTTAAGATGCTCCCTGTGCAGGAAATAGAAGTCAGGCAAAACACACAGCACCTAATGTTGACCCAGTAATTACTGGTTTTGTACATAAAACAAGAACAGATTGTCCACAGTCCACCATCACAGTTGTAGGGAGGACATATTGATCTGATTAATTCTAAATTTATTTGCTCTCAGCTGTTTGCTCCTTGGCTGCCCTCTCCTCCTCTATAAACAACAGACTATAGCAGGGGTCATCAACTGCATTTGTCCAAGGGCCAGAATTTTTCTAAACAGATACTGCTGGGCCTGGACTTTAGAATAACACAATTTATTCAGGCAGAATTAGCCTGTTATTGTTTAATATTTTCACTATCTTGCAAAATTGATATCATTCTAATTAGCCTATATCAAACAGCCTTAACTAGAAAATGCTCTCAGTAGAGCGCAGACCTCCACCGAGAAGAAAGTTCACGGAGAAATAATGGTTCAAATCTGTAATTCTGGGAACATTATTGCATCCTGACTGGCAGGAAATATTGATCAACTTTAACCGGTTTTGACGGTGCTATGCAGTGTCCTGACTGGTGGAAAACGACTGCAGGAAGAAAAGCCTTTTGAATTGTTTTATCAGGCAAGCAAAAGCTAAAATGTCTTTTTAAATGAGAGTACAAGAAAGAATAAAATAAAACAAAACGTTAAATGAGAGCTCTGAGTTTGTCCCCATTCTTGCATGAAGATGCAGCACAAGCCCATTCCATTCATAAAAGTGTGTGTGTGTGTATATGTGTGCTCGACGGTTGGTGCTTCCACAATATGTTCATACAATGAAATTTTTGTTCGAAAAAAAGACCATAATAGCCATGATGTGGCGTTTATCACTGAATTCTTAAACAGTTCTTAACCCTTTGGCGCATAGCAGTCACTACAGTGGACAGCTGTTTAAAGTCATTTTCTCCTAAATGCAATGGTTTCTATGGTGGAATTGAATATCAGCTGTTAAAATGCTCTCTGCTGCTCCCCCCATTGAGGTTTATGCAGAGTCTGTCAATTCTTGTTACTGAAAACATATTAATACTATTATCATGACATTGTAATACCAGTCCTGCATCCTTAAAGAAGTATGGAGACTCACAAAAGTGTTCATGCCCTAAGAAGAGTAAAAACACATAAGAAAAAAATCTTGACTCAGGCTTTCATAATTCATGCATGAAAGGGTTAAAATTGCATCCCTTTACTGTAATGCAGCCTTTAAAACCAGGAAAACAACACATATCCAAAATCCCAGATGATGATTAGTTTAATATCACAAATATTGATTTTACGTCAATATATTGCCCAGCCCTTGCATGCGCCTGCATTTATGTATCCGACTTAAGTGAAAAGTAAATCAGGAGAAACAAATTACAGAAAGCAAAAGCTAGATTGAAGCCCACACGTGCGACATTCATCAACCCTTCAGCCCTGCGGTGTAATTATGTTGTTCACACATCATGGCTGCAATCATTTCCTACTGAGAGCCTGAGCAGAGAGAGACAGACAGACTGAGAGAGAGACAGAAACAAAGAGACAGAGCAAGGGGGAAGAAAAGGAAATGGAGGGCAACGGAGGGATGATGCACATGGGGAAAAATAAATAGAGAGCAGAGGAGGGGGGGAGTTGACGCGCAGCAGGAATTCAGATGTTTTGATACGCCGCAAATCGATTAAAGGCTAAATTCCAAACAGTGAATAGTGTTGCATGGATCCAGCTCTGCAGCCATTAGAGGGACAGCTGATCCGCTGTGCTGGCCAGCCTACGCTCAGCATCACTGGAGGAGGAAATGACACACACGCTCCTCTCATAGATGATGCATTAACAGAGGACTGTGTGTGTGTGTGTGTGTGTGTGTGTGTGTGTGTGTGTGTGTTTATCAGTGTATATGTTCATGTATGAGCATGCCAGACAAAATGACAGAAGGTCCTGTCATAGAAAATTCATTAGCAGGTCTCTCTCTCTCTCTCTCTCTCTCTGTGTGTGTGTGTGTGTGTGTGTACACCAGGTATTACTGATGTTGTGGGGATGTAAATCTGTTAACACATGTTGTTGGGACTCGTCTCCCCCTATGGTGACATAAATCAAGTCCCCTTAGCGAAAATCATTAATGTTAGGGAGGGTTAGGTTACCCTTAGGGTTATGTTAAGGTTAAGGTTAGGGTAAGGGTTAGGCAGGTAGTGGTTAAGATTAGGGTAAGTCTCTGGGATATGAATGTAAGTCAATGTCATGTCCTCTGAAGTGATGGAAACATGACTCTGTGAGTGTGTGTGTGTGTTTGTGTGTGTGTGTGTGTGTGTGTGTGTGTGTGTGTGTGTGTGTGTGTGTGTGTGTGCGTGTGCGTGTGTGTGTGAAGCAGCTCTGTAAACACATGCTGGTATCTTGGACAAATGAACATGTCAAAGAGGTGACTTATAAACAACCTGCCACAGTACTAGCGGTTATATGAAAGACGACAACCACCAATTTATTTAACGGCTTCTTCTTAAAGGAACAGTTCCCCCAAAATACAAAAAAAAAAGAAAAGAAAAAAAAGAAAAAGAAAAAGAAAAAGAAAAAATGTCTCTTGTGCAGTCTTTTCATCTTGATAGTTTCTCTGTGATTTGGCTAGGCTTCCGGTTCTCCAGCACCCCGATACAATGAGAATAGATGGCTATTCATTGGTGGAGCTCACACCGTCAAAAATGTAGAAGTGAAAATCTCAACAGCAACAGGCCTTTCCAAAAACAATGACACAGACACCCAATAATCCACACAAAACACTTCACTGGGAACTCCTGCCTGCTGAAGAACACCTGCAAACTGCATGTCTTTGCCTCTGTTTCACACTCATTTGGGTAAAGATAAGTTTTTTCACAGACTGAACCCCAAAAACAAATACTGATCCAGCCCCATTGTATTGGAGGAAATTGCGAAATCCTTGACGAGAGTGGTAAGAGAGTGGGGAGGTAAGAAGAGTGATTATAATTGCAAACTAAAAATGGGAAATAGGTGTGAGCAAAAGCGAGAGAGAGAGAGAGAGAGAGAGAAGCATGGGAGTGAACAGCAATGCAAGGTTATTTTTCCTAAACAAAACTGATGTCACCACAATGCCCTTTACAGATTGTTCAACAGATGTGCCCACAGTGCTGAACACACCCAAACACGATCTTGTTAGCGAAGCCAAAAACAATGTGTGCCTAGCAGTGGAAAAATTACAAATCAACTTCACTGCTCGCACAACATATAGCCTGCATTCCAGTCAGCACACGGATACCGAGAGGCTGGAAAGCACCCGATCACAAATATCACGCAGGATTATTCATACGAATGCTGCTAATGAACATTTGAATGTGATGTTCGACCCAAGAAATGATTGTGCAACCACACCGAATTTTACAAATATATCATCACAGCTCTCCCTCTTCCTCTCTCTCTGTTTCTTCTGCTCTCTCTCTCCCCGTCCCGCTGCCTCTCTAATCATAAACAGACCCATTCCAGTAGAAATGGATGAGGCCATAAAGCAGCGCTGCCAGGTTTCAGGAATGTGACACCGCAGCACTTCACAAGGCTCTTGCTGTAGGGAACTGCAACAATGCACTGAGGCCACTTAAGATGAAGACTGAGCTCTTATTTTCCCACTGTCATTTAGCTGGAATTTATAGATTTGATGTTATCTGTACACTGCAAAATGCTTTTTTTGTCATATTGTGACAGAGCTTCGGTGTATTGTTGAATCCCCTCTGGAAAACTTGGGCTGTGGTTAAGGAAAGGATAAGATCAAATGCGCCCTGGTCCGTGGTGTTGAGGGGTCCAAGTCTGTAGAAGACAGTCTTAGAGTGAACAGAAGCTCCCCTTCTGCTGCAATAACAAAGGAAATTAATCAGCTTATTTGTCAGTTATATACAAGAGGACACTGGAAAAATCGCACAATGAGCACATCATGACCCAGTTCCCTCTGCAAGTGGGCTACAATACCTGGAAGAAAAAAAAAAAAAAACGTTTCCCTCATTGCTGAATGTCCTTGCGGCGCATTTCTTTTCAAATGGCCTACTTTGATGTCCGCTGTTTGTCAGTTTTCACGCTCCATTGCTGACGAGTACGTGTGTCTGTTCCTCTTTAGTCTCCTCGATGGCATATAGACCTGGAGCCGTGGGCCAGCGAGAGCCGCTCTCTGGAGGACGAGGCCAGGAGGTTCCTCGACTACATCACAACACCACAAGTGGGTAACTGTTGCTGGTCCTCTCGCAGTAACTTACACTCCGCACACTTCAGGTGGCTCATTTCAAGACAAAGGAGTTGATCATTTCTATGCTAATGCTCCTCCTCCGGCCAAATGTTCGTGAAATGGTGGGAACAAAATAAAACAAGATAACTGGCTCCTGGGATCAGAGGTTTATAGGAGATTTGCAATTTGGACTGTGGTAATGCTGTTTTTTTTTAGTAAGCCTATAGGTACAAATAGCCTTAACACCAATAGCTCAAGTTAATCTGTAGTATTGCTGCTAAATCAGATGTATATTCTGTCATCCTTAACTGAATATATCTCTGCACATCCAAGCAAACAGTCACACCAAATGATAAACAAGACTAAAGTACAACTAATCTTTTGTGTGTCCAGTATTCTTGACCAGCCCCACCCAGCCAGTTTGGGAAAAACACTAGTTATTGTAGATATTGTTATTTTATACACTGATGCAATGCATTATAATGTCTTTGACAATGTATTAACGGGAATGAAACTTAATAGTCCAGTAATTTTAGGCCAAAATTGGGGTCAACCTAGGACAAATTGCAAGAGCAGGCAGACTCAACTGATTTTGTATCCTCAGTTTGTCCTGAGTGAGGGAAAACAAGTCCCAAGAAATCCCATTGGTGGAAAGTTTTGATATGCGCTAATAAGGGATATAATATGTAGTAACCTTTTCATTTACTGTTTAAATGTCTCTTCTGGCATTTATTCCTTATATTCCTCATTAGCGCATATCAAATCAGATAATGTGTGATATGCATGTGAAAACAGAATAATTCAAAAAAACTTGTAATAGACTTTTTTTCTTGTCTTTGTGTGTGTAATCATCTTGTGAATTTTTATAGTGATATCTGAAAGTAAAATTTTGATCCCTTTCCCCTGTGTGTTAAAACAGTGTTTTTTGGTAATATGTGGTCATAAATAGGTGATTTTCAAAACTTTCCACCAGTGGGATTTCTTGGGACTTTTTCCCCTCACTCAGGACAAACTGAGGATACAAAATCAGTTGAGTTTGCTTCTCTTGCAATTTGTCCTAGGTTTTTTCATAAAATGACTGGACTATAAAGAGTTTTATTGTAGATAGAGGCCTGGGCTAAATATAAACAGACTTAGCCTTGTTCATATTTATATTGAAAATAGCGATATAAAAATGTTTTACTTCTAAATCATTTGAAGAATTATGTTAACTGGGTGAACTAAAAAAAAAAAAAAAAAAAAAAAGATGTGGCTTCCTTTACATTTCTTATTCAATTCTACTTTGTTATTTAACTGAAGTCTTGTGTAACTGCTCATATACTTTGGTTCGTCTTCAGCTGGTGATGGGCCAAAATGTTGGTGCTCACACTCTGATGCTCACACACACACACACACACGCACACACACGTGCTGG
Source organism: Myripristis murdjan (assembly GCF_902150065.1). Lineage (NCBI taxonomy): Eukaryota > Metazoa > Chordata > Actinopteri > Holocentriformes > Holocentridae > Myripristis > Myripristis murdjan. The sequence goes on from NC_044003.1 coordinate 13,273,918, forward strand.
GTGTGGTTGTTTCAGGAAGGCACACTGATGATGTGATGCAGATGTGATATCTGGGAGTTTGGCGATTCACACAGAAATAGCCTTGAAGACAACTTCAGTATTTTATGAAATGTTAGAACGGGGGGGAAAAAATACCAGTAAAGAATTCAAAGTTAGCTACATTTCGCTTCCGGTATAATTTAATCCTTGCAAAATTTAAACAAAATTTGTTTACAATAGTAATATGAATTTCATACACAAGCACCCCGCAGACTATCCTCAGGATTAACCCTCCAGGTCACTGCATGTGGGAGCAATGTCAGTCTATCCTATCAGGGCATAGCTTCAGGCAACTACAGGCTCAATCATAACTCAATTTGTTTGAATTTCTCCTTTAACACGATTTGTAAACTGGTGGAGTCTTCGCCTTCTGTCTTCACTGCATTTGGTCATTCAGTCTTTCCCTTGCTTTGATTATGATATTGTTGAATATTTTGCTTTGCTGCAAACCAAACGTCCAATTAGGGACTACAAAAATTACTTAAACCCTTAAATGCACATTAACCAACCGATCAAAACCAGATGATCAAGCACATGAGTGAGACGGTGGTTTGTGAACAGAAAATTGGACTGGCTGTTGTTAATTGAGGACCAGAGTGTGTATTGTTCTGACACATCTTTGTTATGTATATCAGAGGCAAGCCTGGATCTATCAGCCCATGACCAAGCTGCACGGGGACCTTTTTCACATTCAGCTCAGCCAGAGTGTGTTTGTCTTGCCTGACAGCACACACATAATTCATTACTCCATTGATTACCATAGAGATGGAATTCACAGTCGCTCTATTCATACTTAATCAATGAGATGTTCTGGTTTGTTTGTTTGTCTATGCCGGTGTTAAATGACTACGAATCGATTAAGATGTTTAGCATCTTGTTATGAAAGATCAAGGGATGGAAAAGGCTTGGATGTCCGTGCCCTTGTCCCCGTGGTCGAGGTAACGCAAGCGCCACCGTGCACAGCTTCCCTTTCATTTCCAAAACATAGTTGGACGTTTTAGGATTACATGTGCCATATTTTTTATTGTAATAAAATTGGCTTGGGGGGATTAAATCAGCAACTTATCTTTTCCTTTGCGCAGTATTGCCAGAACAGAGCATACTTGGCTCCAAATGACTAAGCACTCGTTCTATATCTTTCACAAAGCAGACATTCAGCTTATAATGAATTTGCCCGGGGATGTGTGTGTGTGTGTGTGTGTGTGTGTGTTACCGTGGGTGTTTGTGTGTGCATGTGTGAATGTGTGTACGTGTGAGAAGAAGAAAGAGAGAGAGAAGGTAAGAGACAGGAAGCGACTTTGCGTGTGTGTGTGTGTGTGTGTGTGTGCATGCGTGCGTGTGTATTTTTTTGGGAGGGGGTTCAAGGAAGCTGTCCGTCATATACAGTGACAGGCAGAGATGGAGCCGGTGTGGGTATAACAGCATCCTCAGCTGTAATGCTGACTGACACTGTGCCTGGTGGAGCTGCTACTCAGAGAGATGGCCTGTGACACAACTGTCTAATCAATAGCAGTCAGAGTAACTCCATAAGTCCATGCAAACACACACACACACACACACACACACACACAAACGCACACACACAAATGCACAGACATAGCTTACACACAGATAAGAGGAAATATGGACACAGCATTGTCATGTCCCATATTTCCATGCCAACTCCCTCTGAATACAGAACAGACTATTACAGTGAATAAATACCGCTGCTCATTCAATACACTGCATGCTTAATGAAAATATTCTTTCTCAGCTCGGCGTAACGCTGTTTGGCAGCCAACAGTTCAATGCCGCTGATTAGGCTGCAGAAGTAAAGTGGCAAAATAATCAAGAAAGAGCGGGCATTTCATTTGCAGACTGTTCATTGTGTGTTGATGAATACTTTTCGGCTCTAACGAATTAACAATGGCAGGCATTATAGAGTTATTAGTGGGTTTCAGATTTGTTTAAATAGATTTTTGCCGTCGCCCACGCGTACAATAGCGCTCTTGCCGAGTGTACTCCTGTATTCTGACTAATGAGATGCATGGGGCGACTTTTATTTCCCGTGAAACAGTGACACTGCTCTTGACTCGGTCGGCTGGTCCTCCTTGCCTGACCAGCCAGAGACGCCACGGATTGGACGGATAAGCAGGCATGGTCAAAAGACCACAGCAAGAAAACAAGGCAGTTTTCGAATGTCAAGTTCAAGTGAACAATAAGTTGATGGGATGTAGTTTTGCAAGAGGCTGCGACAGAATGCTCATCATTTCCTGACTACAGATGGCTTCCTTGCCTCAGTTGTTATCACTTTTATTACACAGCGATAGCGCTGCATAAATTCTGCTCTGGCTTCATCTCAAATAAGCTCGCTGACTGTTGTGAGGTGCAAGCTAAAAGTGAGCAAAACAAACACACACACACACATACACACTCTGTAGCTTTTTGAAAGTTGCAAGATAGAGCCAGCATTGATCCTCTTTCAGCATACCAAATCTCAATAGCTGACAGAACTTAAACAGGCAGAGAGCAAACATTTGCCTTCAACAGTTCCTGTGCTAAAGCTTACTCACTTATAAAACTGGAGATGTATCACACAAGCATGCCCAAGCACACTAGAAACTGAACCTGTTGGCCTTTGCGTCACAGGCAGTGTCATGGTTGAGTAAGACCTAATGAGTCGGCACATCATTTATGTGTACAGGTGCAAAGCTTTGCTGCAGCGAAAAGTGTCAGGCTTTTACCTCAGTGTTTGCGCGGTATTTAATCAATGCATTTGTTCTCCCACTCGTATCATCAAGGCCTCCTGTAAAAATCTTGTTCTTTTTGATCAACATTTCAACTTTGAACATCACATTCATGAGCGCATTCAGCTACATTTTTTCTGAGCCAGCTACAGACACTGAACTACTAATCTACTCAATTCTCCTGTTTGGACTGAAACTGAAACTCCATTTTGGCTTCCATTAACTGATCTCATACCTCTTTTCAAATAAGACTACCTCTAAAAATAAAATTTAAAAAATACCCATAAAAATATAGGGTTTATGAATGGTTTATAATTAGGTTATTAATTAGGTTTATAAATGATTAATAAACAATTATAAAGAAGTTACAACACAGTTTTCATGGATCCAAGGATGGCTGATTGATAAAAGGACAAGATAGAGTAAGCTAAGCAGCTTCCAAGATCTGAGATTTAACTGAATAGATGCAGAGCAGCAGTGGCTTGATCTTGCAAAAAAGTGAGCCTGCATCCATGTATGAAAACTGCATCTTATTGTAAAGCGGTGCCACTGATGCACTGTAGTTTGTCGACAATTGGTGCAAAATGTCGCAACCAGACTGGACCCAACTAGTTGTCGGCTCCGCATCACCTCGATTCTTGCTTCATCTGGTGAAATTTAGAGTTGATTGTAAGATTTTGCTGATTTACTCACTGGCCTCACACGACCTCGCCTCTGCTTATCTAGCCCGCTCAGATCGTGCAATCAAGGTCTTTTGTTTGTCCATTGTTTTCATTGTTTCCAGAGGTTACTGTGCTTCTACAATTGTAGCTCCATCCCTTTGAAACGGCCCTCCTCAATCGTTCACATCTGCGGATTGTTTTAAGCAGCATCTGATAACTCACATCCACAGGTTATCCTTCAATAGATTGAGCTTATCTTTCTTTTGCTTTTATGTGAGTTTTTTTTTTCTGATTTTGTATTGTTTCTAATCTTTTAATTTATTTTATGCAAAGCACTTTGTAGCTGTGCTGTAAAAGTTCTATACAAACAAAATCATCATTTTTATTATTAGAAAGGAAGCCAGTGAGGATGGTTTATGAAATAATTGCAGTTTTGAGACAGAGGTATATGAAATGCCAGTGAGAAAAGTGTTGCGATAAAGATGTGCATACATTTGTTTGGGTTTATTAATACAGCAGCAGCATAGCTTTTACTTCATATCACTGGAGCTGGTTGGTACATTATGCATAACACTTACAGGTAGCACTGTCAACCTCCCCTGTGGCTTTTGTCAGTCCTGATTGAACCAACCTGCCGATGGGCTGTCACCACATCGATTCCTCAACATCTGAAAACATTCAGAAGGGACTGCTTCTTCCTCCGCTCCTTGTTTATTCCCTTTCTCTCTCTCTCTCATTCCCGTGTTGTCTCACTGCGCTGTTGACAGTATTGAAGACTTGGCGATGCTGACTTCGCAGCCCCAGCTGCACGGCATGATGAATGGTCCGCAAACTGGAGCCTAACGCTCACTTTCAAACACACCAGTCCGAGGTCAAATTGTAGTAACAAAGAATTCACAGTGTTTGTGTTGACTTGTTTTGTGAACTTGATAAACAACATTAATCACGTCAGGACAATACAGACTGTGTTATCATTTGCCCAAAAATGGTTTTTCAAATGCTGTTGTGATTGTTTATACCTTCTCCGACTCTTACGTAAAAAAAAAAAAAAAAAGACCTATTTGATACACCAGTAAGCAAAAGATATTGGATCCCAGTCTGACAAACATGCATACTCACACACACACCAATTATATGAAGCCAAGTTCCTCTAGAGCTAAACCCAGGAACCCAAAGTCAGCAATCCTGATTATACCAATTTCAGCTTCACACAATGCACTTTGCATTATATGAAGCAAAGAATGTATAGCTGAAGGTTGATCCCAAGTGTAGGGAGTAATGAAATGCATTTAGCTTAATCTCATTATTGGAACTGAGCAGCTTCTTTGTGCATTTGTATGTTTTTGTGTATTTTGTTAGTAATTTTGCTGTCTTTCTTTTGCTGCATGCGAAATTGCATCCACTATAGTGTGTAGAGCTGAGTGCCTGTTCAAACATGAGGGAAACATTTAGTGTGACTAAATCTACCAATAAGTCAGGGCTAGGCAATTATAAATTCAGTTGGGCGAGATTTTAAAACCAGGAAATGTAGATGGGCCAGACATTTCCAGTAGACTATTAAAAAACCTCTTTTTAAACTTGTGTTAATGGAAAATCTTAAATAAATGCAAATGAATGTAGTGAAAACAAATTACCAATGTTTACTGTTTCACGTTTGAGAAATATTTTAATCACATATCTGGCCCAGCACATCAGAAAGTGCAGAAACAGAAAGTAATAGAATATTAAAATTAGAATAAGAATAGCCTACGTAATAAAAGCTCGATAGGCCACTCAGAAGTTGGTTCTGGGCCAGATGTGACCCACGGGCCGGCATAAGGTGCTCAAATTTAGCCATGCCACAAGGTTATTGCTTGTATTTAGCTGGGTACTGACAGTTTGCTGGAAGTCAGTGTAGAAACAACGCTGTATTGCTACTGAATAATGATTATGGCTCTTTGTTTGTAGTTTGATTTTCTTTTATCGCAGGTTGAAGGATAACATGAATTTCTCTTTCTTTTGCAGGAGGTTCAGCATAGTGTATAAAATGTGCAGTTTCACAGATTGAACTTTGATACAGTGTATAGCAGTATCTGCATTTGAAGCTGCTCTGTAACTTTTAACCCCTTTTTATCTGTACCCAAATGGTTTTTACATTATTATTTTTGCTCCCATTTCAGTAAAGTTTCAGCAAAGTAACAGTGCCTCTATCTGAGCAGGGCATGCTGTTCCTTTCTGCCAATGGTTGATCTCCACATGCTATACCTGAGACCTCACGCTCACCTGAGGAAAGCTGAATAGCTGAGCGCAGGCTGTGCACAGAATGTTTATAGAGTTGCAACACAAGGCAGCATTTGCTCAGCATTATTTTTTTTCTCTCATGCCTTGCCCAGCTCTATCCTTGGGGCCTAAGGCAAGATGTAAGGTACGCTCTGACTCTTTGAGTCAAGGAGAATGCATTTTTCCAAGTTTTATCCACTCCTTTCTCCATCGCTGTCACAGAAAAGAAAGGAGAAACCAGCGGGAGTTAGAGAGGCCGTCACTCAACAGAAGAGAGCATCAAGACATGAATAAGGTCCCCAGTGTGAATTTTGATGAATGCATTTATGTGTGTGTGTGCGCGCGTGCATGCATTTGTGTGTGCACAGGCACAAGCGAGGGGAACTATTATTCAAAATTGCTTGTGAGGTGAGGATAGATTTTCAATGAGCGTTCTGGAAGTTCTGGATAATGATGATAAAATTATGAATGCAGCGATTATGACAATAATAAGGCAGCGGGACAGACCGGAGTGAGAGGGGAGATTGTTCATCTGGAGGACGTGAGGACGCTGCTGAGGTGTCCTTTAACTCCAGGACCGCCACTCCTAGCTGATCCTGAACATAAATTATAGTCAAAAATAAAAATATGACAAATACAGTTATAACAAAATAAGGTTGCCCGGTAATGAAAATGTATGAGATGTGTCATTTCCCTGAAGGTTGTGTGTAAATCAGTTAAATCATTCCTGCTCCAGTGGGAAAATCAAGTGGCTGCTTGTGTTTTGACAGGCGCAGGACTTGCAATTTTATCAGCAACGCAGCCCTCAGAGGAAACACCAGCAGAAATGACCGCCATCACACTCGTGTCTTCTCATGTGTCCAGGTGTCGTGTGTGTCGCTGAGCAGAGGGGACTCAGACCCGGAGGGGCCCAAAGGTCCCTGGGCCGTCTGCATGGACCCCAAGTACAGCCTGACTCACAGAATACACAGCAAGAACTGCAGGGTGTATTCTCTCGGGTGGGTGTACACACACACACACACACACACACACACACACACACACACACACACACCTTTGTTTTGCTAGACTTGTTAAGAGCTCCATGGAATAAGTTCGCCAACCTAGTCGCTGACCCTAACTTTAAATCCTACCAGTATATGCCTGACCTTAAACATTACCTAATCCTAATCTTAATTCTATTGTTAATCTTAAGGTTATTAATCATGAACTAACCTTGACCCTAATCTAAACGTAATCTTAATTCCAACTCTACCACTAAACTCCTTAATGCGCTCAGTCCAAAGGTCTAAAAGTTCAAACTGGTCCTCAAAAGCATGGAAGTACAAGCACACACACACACACACACACACACACACACACACACACACACCACATACTTGAATCATTTCATATTTTCCAGTCACAAAAATAAGGAGGTAACATGGGACATTCGTGTGACTTTACGTTCCTTTACGTTATATGTGACGAGATGGTTACTATGGAAACCGTGAGACTGATCTACGTGGAATTCTACTGGCCACTTGATGCTTCTTTGTTAAGAGGTCCAAATTCATGTTACCTTTTAGGGTCTTAATGAAACTGGGATCCCTAATTTGGTACCAAGGTAAGAAGAGATTTTCTTGCAAACGAGACAGAGCTTCAGAAAGAAAGACAGTAGTACACACACACACACACACACACACAGAAAGAGAGAGAGAGAGAGAGAGAGAGAGAGAGAGAGAGAGAGAGAGAGAGAGAGACTCTTACTTGCGCATATGGTAGATTATAGAATCCTAAGAAGAAAACACAGAATATGCAGGTATGTCACAGAAATATCTACATTCTCTATCTCTCTCTCTCTCTCACACACACACACACACACACTCCATTACCTCCACCCACAACACCCACACCCCCATCACGTTTACTCCCTCTCCTTGAGTGGCACATAATCTCGAATCAAGGCGGTCAGCCGGGCACTGAGGTGTTTGACCTCCCTCGAGATTGGCGAGTCAATCAGTCTCTGTGTACGGTGTGTGCCTAATGCCTTCTGGCCTCTGCTGTGCTGAGGTGCAGCAGGGGTCCAAAGGGATTTGACTGCCGGAGAGAGGGAGCCTATTAATTTGGCTGTTGAGAGACGGCACAGGTGTGCTGGCATTAAAGCAGGCATGGCGGGGATACTGATGTGGGGAAGGGGGCACAGACAGGGAGGGAAGGAGAGGTGTGTGGATGACTGCTGTTCCTGGCTTCCTGCCTCTCTGTGGAGAGAGGTCAGGGGTCAAGCGAAGAGATTGGAGGAAAACGGATATGATTTCCTATGGCTGACTGATGGGCGTTCTCACACACATGCACACACGTAAAGAATTTGTGCTCATGCTCACTCGCTTCATAGATACATACAGGTGAGCAAACACATTTTTTTTTTTTTTTTAAAAAGGGGGAATATAAGTATACGTACTCACAGTGATTAATGCAGACAGTTTAACGTTTGGCCTGAATAACAAATTGCGTAAATGTGACTCACAAATCAGATTTTTCAAGCCAATGAAAACCACATTACCATTTTTCTTCCTATTGAAGTGATCCCTTAAGACCTCTGAGATGAATTACACTAAGTTGCACCTCAACGGTTGGTAATGCAATAACAGTAAGCCAACATGAAAAATAGGCATTCCATAAAAATCAGAAACTCCATCAATAACAATAGAAAAGTCATAAAAGCCCCGATGTAACAAAAAATCAAGTCGAACTGCTCTGTGAAGTTCCATTTTCTGGAAACGCCAAGTGATACTCTCCTCCCTGTGTCCCCTGTCTGACCTAGATTCCTGGTACACATGCGCACACACACATGCACGCACACACACACACCTTGTGGTCGTATTCTTGAATCTGTGCCAGGTATGCAGAGTATCTTATCCTCAGGAGAGTTCTGCCCTGCTTTACAGGAGACTCGCCGGTTGCAAACTACAGTGCGCTCGCTGCTTCACAATCCAACCGGCTTAAACAGAAATGTCAAATACCATTACGTGTGTGTATATGCGCGGCAATGAGTGCGGTGCATAATTGCCTGTGTGTGCACATGTGGGTGTTTGTGTGCGCATGTGTTTGATACGACTCATTTGCATGCTGTTTAACGAGCTGTGCATGGCTGTGCCTGGGCAGGATGAGCAGCTGTTCCCTGATTGGTCTGTCACATGGGGGGTGGGGGGTTGGGGGGGTTGGGGGGTTGGGGCATCGTGTGTTTTTCCACATGAAAGGCCAATGATCTGCCCCCCACCTCTCCTGCTCCCAACCTCCCTCTCTCATTCACCTCCATCTTCCTCGTCTTTTCCTCCTTGTCTCAGTCTTAGTGTCTGTCTCCCTCATTCTTCACTGTAATGCTTGTGCCTGTGCAGATGGTGCAAATGCTGCATGTAATCAAAGATCAGCTATTTAGAAGATGAATCACCCAACAATAGATGCAAAAAAACAAAAAAAAAAAAGTAAAGCTCAAGCATTCAGTTTTACACCCCAACAGAGATGTATAACCATGGGTTTGCATGATACTGTTATTACAGTAAATATCATAAACACCTGAAACAAAGTTGTTGTTTTTCACAGAGCTACTCATCACAATAATGTAAAAAAAAAAAAAGGAATTCTTTCAAAAAGGAAAACATATAATCAGAGAACTGCGTCATAAGAAAAAATGCAATCAAAAAGGTGCTTTTGGACAACTGGAGGCTAAAAAATCAAGGTTATATTGACAATGGCCTCTATTTGGTGTTGAGGCAGAAGAATGTAAAAAGCCATTCTCAAAAGAATTCCCAAGGCAGAACATGCTGTTGTGAAAAAGAGTAAAAAGCCTTTAGGTATTTAGTTTATCATAACACAGACACATTTCGGTTTACATGCCTTCATCAGGATCTACTGTGGAAATAGTTTTAATGTTGTGAGTTATTTGGTTCAAATAACTTTTAATGCTCGTTTACACTATTCTGTCAGTTTGGAAAGGTGCTGCACGGAGAGAAAGAAACTGGTTTAGATGGCCTGGGAGTCAAGGAGGACGCCAGGGTGATCTACTTATTAACACCAAGTTACCGGTTGTGTTGCTTCTGCTGCACATCTGCCAAACATAAGTCATCCCTCGTTCTCCATAAAGACAAAAGAATAAGAAGAAGTAGAAAAAAACGCATTATGCATGTAAGCATAATGCTTGGATTAAGTGTGCTTTTTAAAGTTGAAAAAGATTCAGGATATAGCCCCCCTTTTTTTTGAGGTGACAAATCACAAAGAACTAATGACATTTCAATTTTACAACCAGAATAACAATGAAGAAGGTTGTGGTAGCAAAATTAGTAGATATATGAGACAATAAGTCATATCTTTTCCATTAACTTCCAAAATCCTGATGGCCAACTTGTTTTAAGTAGCATAAAAGGAAACCGTGCATCTCAAAAATTGTACAGTCCAGAAATACAGTAAAAGACTTTTCAAACCTAGAGGGGCGTGCTTTTATGCCCAAACAGCAATTTTCCAAACAAAGTCTAGTTACTGATGCTTATTTTTTAACAATTTATGTATATAAAAAAAGATGAATAATACTACAGTATATTAAAATTATTAAAATAGTTTTGTTATCATTATTTCTTTGGCCTTAGGGTGTCATTTGTGATACTTAGACATAGAGAACGAGTGTGACATCTCTGCTTTTTCTCCCTCCAGATGTAGTCGCAGCGGCAAACTAGACCCCCCCCAGCTGACTGCTCCCTCCTTCTCTCTCTCTCTGTTTTATCCCCAAGGAGCGCAGCGGCACAGAGCAGGGCTGTATCAGTCATCCACCGCCTCATGTAGGCCTCCTAACGCCCCTTTCATCTCGTCCCCATCGCGCAGCGCAGAGAGGCTGCTCGCTGCTCCTTGACCAGCTCGCTCACCGTTAACGTTCCCTGCGAGCGCACTGCGTCCTGGTGTAATGCTTCAAATTCGGAGCACTTATTTAGGCTAAAGCACGATAGGGGAATTAAAAATACCTGCCCTTCATCACTCATCGAACATGTACTAATGCGCTGCAGTGTGTCCGGGAGGAGGAGAACAACAGTAGGAGGAGAAAAAAAGAGAGGGAGGAAGGGGAGAGACAGGACCGCAAATACAAGTATTGAGACAAAAGAAATGGCAAACACAGATAGATAGGGCTAAGAAATGTTTGGAAATCAGAGAGAGAGGACCGGTCAGCCAACACCCTGCGAGCCCACCCAGTGTTTGTTAACCCTCCGAGCCCCAGAGGTTCACAATCAATCCAGGCAAGACTGTTGACATAACACCTCAGTTTTAGGACAGGCGAATTCAAGAGTCTGTTTACCAGGCTTAGGATTCAGTGACCCTTTTGTAACCTCACACACACACACACACACACAGAAAGAGCGAAAGAGAGAGAGAGGGAGGGAAAGAGAGTGAGACTCAGGCACAGATCCTCCAAACGTGGTTGCCATGACATTGTAGTCAACAGGGAGTCCTTAATAACTTCTATAACCCCTATGTTTGATGTAGTATTTCCTCTCCCCCCTACACACACTCACACACACACACACACACACACACACACACACACAATTTACGTGGCCATTCATCCAGAGCAGTGCCATTACCGCAATCTTGCCACAGCGCAGTCTCATGAGAGAGGATATTAGGGCCGGCAGAGATCCTCCTTTTATCAGCATTGTCATCCAAAGGAGGTTATGACTCACATTGGCTTCCCGCATCCCCTCATGACTAATCCTTGATCTCTGTCATCTAAAGTGTCACCGCACTGATTCCCAGCCAAAACATCCGCCACCGGTGACCGGGAAGCTCTCGCTGAAATATTTAGTGCGGTAAAAAGAGACGTCTTACTGCATCTCAATCTCTCCCTCCTACTCATCGCTCATCTCCCTGCCAGCGAGATGCATTTGGGGACCTGGGTTGTCTCATCTGTAAAAGATGTGTACTGTGAAATGTAGTCCCTCTGCCGCAATTATCGAATACAGCCGCAGCGCAAACAAGACACAAGGGAAATGGAGAGACAACGACCGAGAGGGAAGGAGGCAAAAATGACAGGATTAGACAAGGGAGGGAGGAGGGGAAAGGCGGATGAGGTGGAAATGAATGAGAGGGGGAGAGAGAACATGAAAGAGTGGGAGAGAGACAGGGACAAGTGTTGCAGATTTACATATTACACTGAGAGTCACAGCAAAATGAAGAGGCAGGCCACTGGGAAACACAGGGAAAAAGAAGAAGAAGAAGAAGACGAAAGAGAAACAACAACAATAGCAAAAACTTCCCAGCAAGAAACCTATACCTTGATCTTCTGAATTATTCATCGAGCCCCAGTGGGCAAATCAAGTCTGGTTCAAGAGTCTTCACTTCTCTCTATCTTCATTCATAAATTAAAGATGCCGCCTGCTGGCTCTTTTTAGGCATCAATATATTATGGTCAAACTGAATCTGATGCCTTGGTATAATTACTGGAAATACACAAGACCTGGTCAAGAAACCTGGAAGCGTCTATCCCCAGTGGTGTTGTTGGTACCACTGCAAAGATGATTTTTGCTTCCTCAGTCAAAGTTCTCCTTTACTCTTCCTAAACAGAAAATTAAAAAAAAACAAGATCGATATGCTGGAAGTGATTTATCTATCGGGCTTTACTCGTTCAGCATCCCTCCCCTTCCTGCTTTGTGCCATAAAGCAATGTCCCTTTGTGCCGTCAACTAATCCGTCAGATTTCCAGCAAAATCCAATTCGGTGACTGTGCGTTTGCCAGTGGTGGCTGCCAGTCTTCATGGAGATGGTCTCATTATATCCCTGCTATGAATATGTGAAACATGCCTGGGATATTATGAATTTGCCAAAGTGCAGCTGCAGATCCTGTCTGTCAATGCAATAACTAGAATACCTTTTATTTTCATCTTTTCGAAATTGCGGTGCACATTCGTGACACCGAGAGAAAACAATCCATGATTTTGGTAACCCAGTGATCCCTCTTCTCCTGCCATTGTCAAGCCAAACTCATAGTTCAGCTGTTCGTCCCCAACAACACCTGTCTAGCTTGTTTACAGTGATTACACTAATGTCTGAAAATGAACACAGGGATGATTTACTGAAGTTAGAAACCTAGATGTAGCATCTTTCACATGTGAATCTAGCCCTCCGTGTGTCAATTCATCAGTTTATCCTTCCATTCCTCAACCTTACATATTAACCCTCTCTTTCTGGTGCTGTGTGTGGTCCAGGTTGGGTATGGATGATCGGTCTCTGGAGCGTTCCCTGGCCAAATCGGGCTGTGAGGTCCACTGCTTCGATCCCAGCCTGAAGCAGCCTCACCTGCAGCAAGCTGAGATGTGGCTCCACCGGCTCTCAGTCGACTGGAGAGACCCCAACCCTGCCATTGTGGCCCAGCACCAACACGCCAGCACCAAGAAACTAGCCACCATCCTCAATGACTTTGGCCACAGACAGGTAAATCTGATACAGGGTTAGATAAGGTACAAGGGAGTGGGCATGATATAAAACATCTATGCATCAAAAGATCTATGCATAAAGCAGTAGCTGCATAATATATTTGGGTCAATAAATTTCCCCAAATATGTTATGCAGCTATTGGTTTATGCATAGATCTTTTATATCATGCACAGCTGAATCTATGCACCAACACCTGAAGTAACCACCAAATCCTCGGGTTCTGCAAAACCCCAATCGGATGAAAGTGATTTGTCTTTCTCGGCATGGTAAAACATTCACTCTGAAGTAATCACACATGATGTATGCCCATCCAACACACACACACACACACACACACACACCACATCCCCCTCACCCCCAGAAATTGCCCCTACACAGTGCACCTCATCCTTCCATCATTCATGCCTCTGTTGTTGCCCGTCTCTTTCTCCAGGCAGGAAAACTCCAATATAGAGTTCAGCTTTTCTACTTTAAATATTATCATGCTGAATATTACCTCTTCAAATGCCCTCAGGAACTGTGTTCCACCTCATCAGATAGGGATCTGCATATAAGATCAATCACATACACACACACACACATACACACTCTGAGCCCACTGATAGCATGCATACTAATGAACACAGTTATGGATCCAGTGAACATGCCTATTTATGAACAGGCTGCATGGTAATTCAAGGTCGAAGGAGTCGAGCTTCTCCGAAGCCGAGTCATGAAGTTGTGGCTGAAAAGCAGTTGGGCTTGTTACATCTCAAAGTTGGCACACTTTGGGCGAGGTAGGGTTACCCTGCTTGCCATCCTTTGTGAAGTGGAGCAGAGAAACAAGGGGAGGGGGGTGAAAGGAGAGGACAGAGGTGTCTTGTCTAATAAATGTCACAATAATAGATGGCCTCTCCCTCCCTCATATCTCCACTCACTGACTCATCCTCCTCATGCCGACTGGTGTATCGGGCCCGTTTTAATCTACACATTTATCAGTGATAGTCTCACACACCATTACTCTGGAATATACTAAGTATTAATCAAACTTTATTTATTTCTGCCTTATATTTTATGACTTATAGCCCCTTCACTTTTTTTTGATTGGTTCCAGACGGCAACTTACCCGATCCTAATTAATCAATCAATTTTTTTCCTCCCCTTCTTTTCACATGAGCAACAGTTAAAACCAGAGCAAATTTAAATCAGCCTCTTGAGCAGAATGTCTACAAGCTACGCACTGGTGCTTTGCATTAGCTTGTGTACGCTCAGAGGCTCGAGTTGTTAATTTCTCTTCTGGATCCCCAATGCAAAGCTCATGCAAATCGCTTAGAGAGAAAGTTGTGGCCTGTGTGTAAAAAGATACGAACAAATTGATAATGCTGGTATGTGTGTGTGTGTGTGTTTCTGTGGGTGCATTCGCCATCATGCATGCATGTATCCATGCACGTGTATCACAGAAGACAGTCCCCATCAAGCCACCTGTTTTAAATGCAGAGCCATGCACACGCCACTGTAATGAGGTTTTAATGTGAGCACACTGTGTGCCGGAAGACTAGGCAGCAGCCTTTCTTCTCAAATGTTCTCGCCCAGCCTCTTGACACAAAAAGCAGCAAGTCAAGAAACCGACGCGTTCTGAAAGGTCAAAATATGCATTTGAGTTGCATTTCGTTTGGGCGCTGATTAGATAATTTACAGATGACTCATCGACTGACCTGTGGCGAGGCTGCCATCACCGGGACAAACCTCCGCAGCAGGCAGTCACATCTCATTTATTGAAGTGAATAGCAGATTGGACGGTGAGTCACTTTAATAAATGAACAATGTGACAACAAGCAGACCAGGCCGGTCTCTGTCTGTATGTAGCAGGCACACTCCTCTCGAAAAGAGATTTTTTCCGAGCAAACCAAGAAGAACAACGGTGCTTCGGCCTCTAGGGAGAAGAAGTGCAATAAGGTGACAGCATTACAACTCATTTCTACCCCAACTGTGATTTGATCTTGCTCCAAGTCTCACAACCTTAACGTAAACAAGTGAGGATGATTTGTTACCTAAGTGAGACAGTTTTACTTGTTTCTGTGCAATTTGGAGATAAATATCTTGATAATATCTTGAAATAAAGTGCGTCACTCCATTTATAATTCTTGGTTTAGGAAATGGGCCTTGAGCTGGCAGATTTGTGTCGAACACTTCTAAAGAAAGGAACATTTTAAGACTCAGTGCACAAGTGAATCACTTATCAAGACAGACTTTCTTTGCAGTGCGGCTTTGTCGAGGTGCCTCAGCTCAGCCCTGGTGTCAACCGTTATCGACTTTCTTTTGCCCTGGGAGCAGCTGTTAAAGTGCTCCCTCCCTGCAGAGCGGCGGGGAAGCTGAACAGTGGCCTCTCAGATGTGTAATTAAATATCTTTCATTATGATCGGCCGTACAGAGGCATATTTTACTCGACATCGCAAGCCTGGCCGCTAATTAAAGAACATAAAACATGCTCTGCTCATTTCAAATGGAAACCAAAAGGTGTAAAAGACATCTTTTTTCAGTACAAAATATGCTTTATCAAAAGATACAATTATTTCTGTGTCGCTCAGATAACAGCGTGATGTTTTGACACCCCAGTGGATGAGAAAAAACTAAGCTGAACCTGTGACAAGGTCGCATGTGTCGAACAAAAGACACCATTTATAAGAGAGAGCAGCATTAACAGCCAGGATTTTCCTACCATGAAATAAACACATTTCAGGCCAATTAACAAGCCAGTGTCAGAACCTCCATCCCCCCATTTAAAGTTATTTCCTCAAATCAGCAAACTTGTTTGTTTACAAAGTCTCGCGGACAACTTTTCTTCAAAAGCGTCTCCAAATTAAAAATTGTCAGCACAGTCCTGCCTAATCCTGAGACTCTTTACAGAAATAATTACCATGTGTATTTTGATCAAAAAATGAGTCACTGGGTGTAGAAGGAACATTTGCTCAGTGGTTAAAAAAAAAAAAAAAAAAAAATGGTTGCAGCAATCTCACAGAAACTTCACAAAGTAGTTGGGAGGGGAGGTGGGGAGGGCAGAAATGACTATGGAGAGCAATATACTGAGAAGGTGAACTATTTTCTATTCAAGCATATCCTATCAAGGCTACACAACAGGACTGGGTAGCTGTGTTATTAGAGAGAGTAGAGACTAAGTTTAGTTTAAGATTGTATCAGAATTTAGCATAACTTTTACAGATTATATACATAAGGGTTAGAGAAGGATGGAAGGGGGGGTTTAGTGATAATTAAATGTTACTTGCATTGAGATGATATAGTTATTTTTGATAGTGTGGCACAAACATTCTTTTTTCTAAACTGATGATACCAAGCTAAAGACAAAATTAGGTTATGGTTAGAATATCCAATATTTTCCTGTTACCTAACATTGCCATTCAGTTATAGTGATTAACATGTGATTTTGTATACCTGAGTCATATCATGAGATATATTGATATAATAAAAATCTGTATATTATCCAGCCCTAGATGAAGAAATGAGAGAGAAATCAGAGACAACAGAACAGGAATAATGGGAACCTAGATGTTATTGAAGCCAGTGTGCCATCAGGGGGTTTCTGGTTCAGTTGTGAGTTGGATAAAGGTTAATCAAAAATGCAACCTCTAATTCTCATATTGTCCCTGCACCCTGCTGAGTGGACAGAATCTGCTGTTAAAGCCAAATGACCCAGTGAAGCAGTGAAGGGTGTCAAAAACCGCAGACGCTACCTTTGACACAAAACGCGTCTTTCTTCATTTTCCACCCATCAAGAAACTGTCATCCTATTTCTATGCCTTCCTACAGAATAGCTATGGATCGTTTAGCATGATCGACTCCGCGCAGCAGTGTGGCCGCAGTTGTCTTCCCAAATCCCCAACACCATATGGACTTTGTTCACACCAGACTGGAGTCTTGCCAGGGCTTGCAACTTCTCCTGCAGAGAGAGCTGATAATCTGGTGGCACTGGATCAGGGACTATCGAGGCAGAAAGGCAATTCATGTCAAGTCCTTTGGTGGGGGAAAAAGTGAAGATTTCACATCTGTCAGACACAATGACGCTATTCAAGGTGCTTAATCCAAGGAAATAACTTTTAAATGGCATCCGGCAATGACAGATGCGAGTGCATAACACCCGACGCACACTAACAGAATCTCTTTGGCGTCATCACACCGTCTCTTCACACTGCCACATCATTTTCCATTAAGAGGTGTCTGTCCAATTAAGCAGGGTATCTTTGCCGGGGGGGGGAGTCGTGCGGCCCTGAGGGAGGACACAGCCAAGACAGACAGGACATCAGTTGGATTTGTTCTTTAGCGATAGCTGGCTTTATGGGAGATTTGGGACTTGTTCAGCTGCGCTAATGAGGCCCGGGATTTCTATAGAGTCATCAAAGACAGGAAATGGAGTGGAATTTCATAGCAACTTTGTTATCTGCGTTGTCATGGTGCCAGACGATGTTCTCGGCTTAGTTTTAGAAATGCGAACATTTCCCCCCAATTCTCAGAGCAACAAGAGTTGTGCGATGAAATGACTTCAGTCTGTATCTTCTGCTCTCCTTTAATATAATAAATAGTGACACTACAATACCCAGACAGTCTTTAATCTAAATCTTTTCTCCGGTCTCGTATCCCTACCAACTTGGCTGTTACGGGATGCATATGCTGAGAGGAATTCTAACAAAGGCATTGGAGAAATGAAATGTGAACCTATGAGAGGAAAAAAAAACGGCTCTCACTAATGAGCCTGTAAAACACGCTAAGGTCATAGAGTGGACATCTTTAGCATTCCAATAGACTTAAAATGGAAGCCCAAAGCCCCAAGGAGGTACATTTAACTTTGGCCATGCACATTACAAGTCGCTGTATTTTGCTTTATATGAACATGACCCAAGGGTGCTATTAACATTCATCTCATAAAGCATTTCCTCTCTGCTCAACCTGCATGTCTATCCACAATTTTGTCAGACGCCCACTCCCTTTCTCTCTCTCTCTCTCTCTCTCTCTCTCTCTCTCTCACCCCATCATCAGTCTGACTAAAGCAAGAACAAAGGCCAAGCTTCACTTATTCCTTTTCATCTCTTAATAGCTTTTGCCTTCAGTAAGCCCACACAATTTAGTAACTTTTCACTGAAATAATTGAAGTTATTAGAAAAATAAGCCCATCTTAAGTGATTTTTTTGTCATGCTCCAGGTGGATGTACTGAAGGCAGACATGGAGAGCGCAGAGTGGAAGATTTTGGAGAACTTGATTTTGGAAGGAGTTCTGGACTCGGTGGGGCAGCTGCTCCTGGAGCTGCACCTCCACTGGGCCGGCTTCGAGGTCGGCGGCGATGACCCGTCCGTGGTGCGCTACTGGTTCAGCTTGCTCAAGGAGCTGGAGCACGCCAACTTCCGCCTCTTCCGCTTCCACAGCGATCCCGCCAAGCCTCGCCTCTTCCTGCACAAGAATGTCCTCAACGCCAGCAGTGCTTACACTTTGGGCTGGATTAACACACAGTGGAGGCCCAAATGAGAGAAAGTAGAGTTAACCAAAAACATCTATATTTGTACTGGAATGGAGCTGAGTGGTCATCGAGGCAGGAACCTTTGAGTGGGAATTTGGTGCAGCATGGGAGTTTTAAGTCTGAACTCAAATGTTTGCCAGAGCCTTTATATGACCATTTAGTTGTCAAACAGACCTCTCCTATCAAGCCTGACATTTCAGCAAGGCTTAAATCCCCACTCCTCCTTATCCTCCCTCTCTTCCAGTCCTAGCCTCTAACAACCTTAGCCATGTAGAGGGCCAGAGTAATTGCCTCCAGAGGCTCTCTGCGCACTACTTCATAGCAGTTATGTTGCTGGCTGGAGGTCAGCCTCTGAGTCGCAGTCACCCCTGTCGTCATGGTCTTATCTGGGCTTGGCTCACAGCCAGCCATCCCGGCCAGTATTAGACAACCTTTCCCCTAACCAGCATGTGGACAGATTACACTGCTCTGCACAGGCACAGAGACCACAGCCCCTCTTGCTGCCAAATGAATTCAGCCTGATTCTCACTCCGAAGGGAAATGGAAACATGTTAAAGGGGGGCTGCTAGATGAAAGAAGCCGCCTCATTGACAGGGGGTGAATGTCTGTGGGAGGCCAGCAGGGCTGAAAGAGAAAAGAGTAGAGGGATGGAGGTAATGATGGTACAGAAATCCAGGATCTGTCTGGACACAGACAAGCTTCCCTGCTATTGAACGGAGCTTTAAACTCGGAAATGACTATCTAGATTACAGAAGAACGTCTTAATAATGTGAAGAATGTCATGGTATTGTCTCTTAAATCATGCACATGTATTTGTTTGATTTTTCAATAACTGTCTGACAGTGAGAAAAGACAGAAACGATTAACTCCAATTATATTTTTGCATATTGTAGATTCACTGGTTATAATAGAAAATGTCAATCCAACATACAATTGTAAAGCCACTATTCTGTCAATGCTTTCTTTCTCTTGCTTTTCATGATGTTCAAGTGGTCTTACTTCATTATCTCTGCTGCTCTGCGACATCACCAGATTTCATTTGAAAATGGAGCACTAGCCTGACAGCCTACAAATTAATTCACATTCAAAACTAATTCAATTAATATAATTTCCCTAAATCTTTTGATACAGTTGAAAGAAGAGATGAAATAAAGAATCGTCTGGGATTTTCATGTCGGGTTTTGTTCAGACACAATGGCGGAGGGTGTGGAGAAGTCACAATAATTTAGATGGGAAACTTGACCCTACAACTAACGATGGAGCAAGAAAAGAAGTTTGAGATTTTTAAGAAAGAAACACCACTTTTCTTGACAGGCAAAATGTACAAAATGTTTATTTCCACAAAGGCATAGCCACATAATCAAAAGTGAAGAATGTTTTTTTTCCATTCATTAAAAAAAATTAATACGACACAACTGACATGACAAATTAAAACAACCAAAGATTAAAATATGGCAAGTTAACCCTGTGATATACCTTTTTGCAGTAGGAACAACTTTCAAACATGTGTGTGTTTATCTTTGTACAGATGATACATGAATACTCATAACCAGTTCTCTTCAAGGTGTACAAAAATACTCTGCTACAATAAGACTGGATACCAGCCCTGTGGCTTTCACTGTTATACCACAAAATCCATGGGAAAACCGTCCGCTGTTTGTCTTGACCGGGACAGGTCTAATCCCAGAGTTTGATCTGTCCATCCCAGCCGCAGGTGATGACCTTGGAGGTCTCGTGCGGGTGCCACAGGGCACTGATGCACACCTTGTCGTGAGCCTTGATCCTGTGGTAGAGCTTGGTGGTCTTCCAATCCCAGATGTTCAGCTTCCCGTCCGCATCTCCAGATACCACATAGCTGCAGACAAGAAACAGGCAACCAAACGGAGATTCACAAAGATAGAGGGGTTAGGACTCCGGTTTCCATGTCACCTGCTAGAAGGTGGGACTCTAAATTTGGGTCTCGAATCTAGGCAGGGGTTGCAGTGTTGCCATGGTTACTGAAAGGACATTAGGGCACCTGCTGATAGACATGGGTGATGGGAGGTGAGAAATGGGAAGGAGGAGGAGGTTGTAATTCGTGTTTTGGCTAAAATTAGGGTGTCAGACTGCCCCAGTTAGCTCTCCTGGTGAGGCACACAAGGTGCTAAGAAGAGTCTGTTCAACAGCTCTCTATCAGCTGGACTCAGTTTAGAGGAGGGAATAAAACACAGAGGAAATAAGGCAAGTTGAGGCATTTGCACCTGAATGTGTTCATCTGTACCTAAATGTATTGAGCACTACAAGGAAAGTCAATCATTACTCTCTGGGTGTATCAATATGTCTTGTCCCCAGAATTAGCGAGGCAAATCAATGTACATGATAATAATTTAAATAACTGTAATCCCTTTGCTTTGGTTTTATTGCCTCTTTCCTCTTATCAAGACATTTCCAATGTGTTTTCCTGACAGATGAAGGACTCAAAACTTTATTATTATTTACTTTATTATTTATTTCACTGGCATACTTTCCTTAATAAGCTTTGCGTGTTCCCAAGTTCACCATGTATGTTTTGTCCACCAACAATAACTTAATAATGCTTTCTGGATCTGACATGCTGTGGAAACAATGGGAAGAGAAATCCTGGGAGGAAATGAAAGAGGCAGTCTGCAGCATCTAAGGAGTTTGTACTTGGGAACAGACAGCACAGTATGTGTGTGTACGGACCCATTTTTCTAAATAACTGCCCCCCACTTCCACACTAAAACTGAATCCAAGAATGTTTCAGCAAATAATTTGCATTTTTACTGTTATATTAACTCATATTTTTGTTGATTTATGTTGTTTTATCACAACTTGATGTGGTACAGTTTCATGTATCTCCCTATCACAGACTTAAGTTTGTGTTTTTTCCACAATCAAATAATCTATCAAGGAACTATAAAAGTCCTCACTTAAAATCTTCTGACCTGAGGTCTGGCTTACATAAAATAACAGTTTGTTTCCCTTCTGAAATCGGACACAGGAAATTGAGTATGAGAGTGGAATCCTACCTCATGTCTGGGGAGAAGTCCACTTGGCAGGCATAGCCAGCCACCATGTGGCCCTTGAAGATTTTCTTCTTGTTCAGTCGGAAGCGGTTTTGGGCCCCAAAGATCAGGATCTGGTTGTCCATGGACTGACAGGCTAGCCATTTACCTGGGGTTGGACAAAGGCAGACATCATGAAGTTAACATCAACCTCATGCAGAGCTGCACAGTACACCAATCCTGCGATCGTGCAGGAATATAAATCCTTTAAATTACCTGTGATACCAAAGCTCCTACTGAAGTGTTTTGGTTAGGGCTGGGTAATATGGACAAAATAAAATATGATATATTTGACCTAATGCCTCAATACTGAGCTCATGTTCATATTGTAGGGATGACTACTGGTACTCTTGTAAGATATTTAGATAGAGGGAGTTTTTGATAAACAGTCATCATTAATGTGGACATGATGACCATGCAGGTAGAGGAAGACGGAAGAATAGCTGGACCAATCTCAGTTCAGAAAGCTGCCTCCATTTACTGTAATGCAGCCTTTAAAACCAGGAAAAGACAACACTTATGCCACATCATGATATTATAACATCCAACGTGTTACACAAAACCTAGTCTCACAAAGATATCTCTATTTTAAGTACAGTATTGAGAATTACGGTTGATACAGGATAGCAGCATGTGCTGGTGGCTCTTCACATGATCATCATGAAAACATCCAAATTTTACAGAATACAATGGCAAGGCAAACATGTAAAAACAGATGATTCACTTGGCAGTTTGTGTCATTAACAAGTAGACTGCAGTAGTTTTGGTGTGGCAACATGATCCTGCATTGTCATACTTGTGTGGGCTACCGCTCTCATAAAACTCTGATCTAGTGAGACATCAGTTGGAGTAAAATGCTAGGAACAACAGGGATGTGGCATTTGGTAGAATATTGCTTGAGGGAGATGATTCATGCATATTCATGAGCCACAATGCACTTGATTAAGTGGTGCATAGCTTCGAACTGAAATTTTAAAAAGATGCCCATTAAACACACATTAATCAGGAAAAATGGCTCGATGGGCTTTTTAGGAAGAAAATTTAAAAAACAAAAACAACACAAAGAATTGGTCATTTGTGTATGTGGGGACTATACAGCCCCCCAAAAGGGTACTGACATCATTCTGACACCATTAAATAGGAAAGACTGAGGCAATTTAACAAAAATGAGAGGAAGTCTTGATTGGCTATTGCTCACTTGGAATCTACTTGACAGAGTATTTCAGCTTCTGACAACCTCCAGTCTTAAAATCACAACACAGTGAAGGAACAGTGCTTCAGTGTCAAAGCATTTCACAAATCACTGCACTCCTTGAAAAGAAACATGATGGAAATTATTAATGTGGCTGAAAGACTCTGCCTGTGCATGAGAAAGAGATCCAGTGTCGGGGTGTATGTATTTCATTCTTACAGGCTCTCATCCAAAACATAAAATGAAAAAGACAGTGTGATTTCTATTTTCTATATCTAGTGTGGTCTCTATTGTTAAGGTAGGAAGGGACAAGGAAAAAAAGAGAAATGATAGATGCTCTGGATGTGGTGCCAGTAGGAGAGGTGCCATTTAGGCATGAGAGGAAACCGAATGGCCTCCCACTGTGAACACATTCATTATTCACACCCTGAAGAGAAACAAACCATGTTGGAACAAATACGAGCACTGCCCAAGGCAAGGAAGACTAGAGCGGGAGAGCAGAAAGGAAGGAGGAATCAAGTACGGAGTGGGGGAAGGAAATGGAGGTCAGGGCAGGTGAGTTTTACACAGGATTCAAACCCGTAGGAAAACATACTCAAGGATTTTTCTTGGACATATTCGGTGACTTACGTACTGTACATGTTAGCTGCAGCTCACAGGTCACCTTAGAATGATTCAAATAGGACAAAATGGCCAAACAGCTCAAGACTGCATGAAAAGGATGTCTCAAATAACACACTGCACAACATGTTGTTACACATAAAAACGAACAAACAACAGGGTAACAATGCACAAATGTGTTGATTGCGCACAAACGCTGCGTTGATCCAAGCCTTGTTTCACGTATTTTTGACCTGTTTTGCCTTCCAAACTCATGGGCCACTGCAGTGCGGCAAAAGATGGCAGCAATGCACTGATGGGTGCTGAAATGGGGCGTCCAGCAGCGACAAATATCCAACGTGAGCTCAGGAACGCAAAATTTAAAATTTCAGTCAAAAGTTCAATTAAGATGAACTTGACGCAAAGGCGAGATATGAATGTGCTAAAAGAGGCAAAAATATTCTGAATGTCTTGCAGGGTTAGGCTTAAATCACCGGAGAGGCTTTTTGTAGCCCTTATGTGACCAGCCCTTAACATTATTAGCTACTGAACACATCTATTCAGCTTTGTGCAAGAGGGCTCATTTGATTCTTGAACTAAACTAATCTCTCACACATGTTGTGTCACACATGTTGTAGTGTGCTTATGAATTTACCCCACAAATAAAAAAAACAGAACAAATAAAACTAAACTCAGCCAGCCTCGTTCTTAGGCTTCTCAACAATGACCAGTGCTGGGAGGCATGCATCTTGTTCACTGTGGCACTGTAGGTTTATGCTCTCCAGTGTCCTCTGTATTACAGTGTGTTTTGCTGATATTGTTACTCACCGTTGGGAGAGAGTGTAACAGCCGGCATGGAGTGCATGCTGGGCTCAGCGATGTACTTGAAGTCCACAGGGATGTCCCTGAAAAAAAAAAAACACACAGAACATGGTGAGCACACTTGAAGATAGGTTAAGCACTAGTTGAGAAAACGACCTTAGGAAAATAGATACTAGGAGAACAGTCAGTTCATTACAGTTCATTACAGTCAGTTCATTCCTGAGCTGACTGTATCACCATCACAGCTATGTAAATAATTCATACACACAATCTCAAACATGTTGATTTTAATGCTGCAGCACCATCTATACCAGCATGAGCACCCAATTATTCATCAATTTCATCCTTATGCTTGTACGCCCCCCTTGTAGTTTTCTCTGCTCTCGCTACTCTGGAAGATAAATGATACTAAGCTATCTGATTTTTGCCGGTTTGCACACGATCAGCCAAATCTACAGTGGGGATGAACAATTACATTTAAATACTGAAATGCTACTGAAAATTTACCAGCAAGTATTATCACTATATGGACAAATGCAATGTCAAAATCACAAGAGCTGCAATTTCTTGATAAAGGTAAATTTTTTGATGAATAACTATGATAAATGAAGAATCATGGTGCCACAGAGATGTCCTGGCCTACAAATTGTACTCTCCAGATATAAGGAAACATCTTGGTTTGGTACAGATTCAAGCAAAAATCACATCACCACCATTTTATTTCTTTTCCAGTAAAAATTACAAAAAAAAGGGATGCAAAAAGTTATTATTCTCACATAACTCGTGAATCAAATCAAAATATCTGTTGAAATAATTACAATCTAATAGGTTTTTACCACATTATTTAGCCTTAATCTACACTGAGGTGTGTGCACACATGGCAGGATGATGGGCATGGCGATTTATGTGTGCGTGACAATGACCTGTGGGACTTGGTGCAGATTAAGTGCATGAGTGTGACTAATGTGTTTGTTTGTCTTACTTTGTGAGTGAGTGTGTGTATCAAATGCCCCAATGTACCACAGACAGCAGCTCCGCTCTGCTGCTAGCTGCCTCAACTGAGGCCACGTCTCTGTCTCTGTGTGTGATGACTAACAGCTGGGGCAAAGTGATCGCACCATCTCCACACAGGCATCACACCAAAAATGGACTTTGAAGAACTAAAGCGATGAGCAGAACATGAAACGCGCGCACACATGCACACACACACACACACAAACATTAAAAGAGGCCTCTGGGTTTGTCAGAGCCAATGTCTGCAGACAAGCCAAGCTAAACTATGAAAACAAAACAAAGCATGAGATCTCTCCTTCTGAGCTCCAGAAATAACTGATGTGAATGTTTCTTGTTTGGAGAGGAATCTGGAGAGTGAGGATGACTTTTTGGAGAAGACGAAAAGAGAGGCATTTGAAAAAAAAAATCTGAGTTAGGAATGTTTATGAAAAGTAGATGATTTATTGTTCTTGGTTGTGCACCACATCATTCAAACATAAGGGTTTTGGGAAGGAAAATAAAATCTGTATTTTCATACAAATGCACTTTCCATAGTAAGGCACAATGTTTGCAGCAAGACTGAAGTTAAGCCAGTACAGAGTCTGTCACAAGCAGGAACTGACAATCCCTCCACTGTTGTTATTTGGAGTTCGGAAATAATTGGAAAAATGGGAGGGTAGCTGGCTTGTATAAACCATAATTATTAATAAACAACAGTGCTAAAGTAACTGTAAGTTTGTGCATTCAAATGATGCCACCGTTCTGCTCTAGTATGCCTATTAGCATCAATTAGGCATTTAGAGCATGTTTTGATGAAAATTTTAGTGTGGGCAGTCTTTTCTGAGATAGGGAATACCTTCCTTGTTATTAGCTGGAAATTACTTGGACTGTACCTGACTCCTAATTTCCAGAGTCAACTCTGATTCAGTCTTTCAATGTGACTAGTCGACTCGTCGTTGTCATCTACCTCAGTCTATGACTAATGATTGGACTTGTTGACTTTCAGAGGGCAGCCCGACGGAGGGAACCTGAGTACTTGGATGGGATCATTGTTCACTTTCCATACTGTGATGCTGATTTTCAACTGATTCATATCCTCTGCCATCTTTTCATCTGCTCTGTTTCTCCATCCATCATCACCCCAACTTCTCCAAGACCAGTTTCCTCTCTCTCTGAACGTCATCTTCATAATGAAGAGCTAATTCTCCTTACGGGCACGGAGCAGCGTTTTTTATATTGATTGTAATCCTCCTCCAACGCATCCTCTGACTCTCCGTTCCCTGATGATAAACCTCTGCAACAGATAAAGTAGTCGCCCCGAAAACTCTGTGTGTGTGCATGTGTGTGTGAGTGTGAGAGAGAGAGAGAAAATGAGGATAGAATTTCAATTATGTGTAGGCGTTCGCACCATGATGTGGCTGACTTCAAGATTTGCTCCCTCACTATCTTTTCTCACCATCCTTTCTCTCCTTGTATCTCTTTGAAAGTCTCCATATGATATGAGAAATACATTCGAGGCGTTATGGTAAATTCAGCTAAATGCTGTGGTGCAGCAGCTCTCACGAGGGGGGTGAGAGTGAGGGAAACGGAGAAGGACACAAGCCAAGAGTCAGGTGGTATCCATGGGAGAGAAGGGGACAGTAAAGCCTCTTGTCGGCCCATTGCACCCCTCTCCCACTCGCTCTCACGCTGCACATAGCCCATGGGAACCACCCCACCCGCTCCTTAACAAATGTACAAAGCAGACTGCTGGAATACTGTTTTTTTTTTTTTTGCTCTGCAACATTATATGAACATATTATTCCATCTCTTCATCTATCTTAGGCTAACAGCGCCATGCACAGAAGGAGGGATTTATTTTTTTCCCCTCACTGGTTATCCATGGTCACCGTGTCATAGAAGAAGAACTGAGCAGCACTAAGAGGAAAAAAATAATCTACACAAATGGTGCTCCCTTCTAAGAATCCACAAGAAGCTTCTTTTATCAGCAGGTTTTTAAATATTTATCATCTTTGGGCAGCAAACACCAGAGTTTGTTTATCACCACAGGCAGCTTTGGCCAATTTGCAAAGTGTGCTAGGTGGGCTCCATTGATTGGGCACACAGCACAGACATAGAGGACAGGAGATGACACAACAATTTAAAATAAATAAATAAACGAACGGGGGCAAAAAATAGTATAAAACACCAGCAAACTCAACTGAATGAAAAAGTGCGATAACAAGAAAATGTGGACTCTCATCTCTACGACTGTGGCGCATGCAGAGAAGAAAATGAGGTGAGATTTTAAAAGGAAAGTAGTATTTTTAAACTTCATCTGACCTGCCAGTCAGCCCAGCACATCTCCTATTCCACTTAATTTAATTTGTGGAACCATTGCAGAATCCTTATTATTTATTCAGATATCTCTTGGCAAGGGTGTTGGGATCACAGGGTTATTGATGCAAAATGTTAGCTGGAAAAAAGGGGGGAGGCTAGTCCCAGTGTAAGAGAGCCATGTACAGCAGGCAAAGCGTGGCGAAGGCTATGACTCAGAGCAGATTAGCAGCACAGCTGGGCGACCTCTGTGCAAGAGAGGGTCGGCTGAAGGTTTGTTGATACATTTAACGATGTCTACCCTTCTTGTTAAAGACACTGAGGAAAGAAGCACTGAGCAGCATCAAAGCACAATGCACTTTTGTTTGTAGTTCAACTGTTTGGCCTCAGTCTCACTGTGCATCAATGACAGACAAAGCTGAGGTTGCTGAAATGCACCACAACAAGGCTGTAAAGCTGCCTCTTCAAACACAGCCACTGTGTGGACCCTATGTAGACGTCCGTATGCAGCCCAAACGTTGTGGCCACACAACTGTATGCATAGCAAGTGCACCGACTGTGCATGCTCCAGATGTTTGTTTGAGATGAGAGGCACCAATGTACTGTATTCCCTGTCCGTGGTCCTATTCTCGTTAAGCGGTATGACATTATACTTTCTCTCTTTGCCTTTTTTTTTTTAAATTGTTGTTCAACCAAAACAAACTTGTTCTTCTTGTTTATTTTTTTTTAATGCCAGCTGGCAAACAAATACCGCCACCAACTAGAATGGAGTGTGAATCAAGAAATGCACATGCATTTCATTCCATGTATGAATGGAACCGTGTGCGCATGAGCATGACCGGTGCAAGTCTGCAGCTGTCTGCAGACGCGGAGCGCAGAAAGTATGTCTTATCCTTCAGTAATCACTGGCTATCCCCTTAGCTGACTGAGGTGTGAGACCCATGAGAAATATGATTCTGAAATGTTAAAGACTGAAAAAGGGTCACAGTTTCCCAAGACTGAGCTGCAACCGTATCCACACTGCTGTTGGCTCCTTGTTATTGCGAGGTTGCATCGAGTTACATTATGACAGGTTCAAGGTCTATTAAGTAAAAACGAGCATTAGGGAAAGGTGCATTATTATCTTACCCTGATGTGTTCAAATGTAATAATGCAAAATGTAGTTTTTGGTAAGAAAACTGAACCAATACAGCTGTTTGACAGAGGAATTTGTAAGTGTTACAAATATGAATATGCCATAGATGCTGATTTTTTTTGTCTTTGCCTGTATAGTGTGAGATGGTCAGCACACCACATCCTGATCATTTTCAAACATGTGTGATATTTTTGTCATCGCTCTTGCAGTTTGAGAGAGAACAAAGAGCCACTTTGTCAAACTGGTCAGTTAGACAGCAGGATAGACTGTCACTATCCAGTGCAAGCAGACAGACCAACAGGCAAACAGAGCAGGCAACTGGGCATGAGTGCAGTTTTGGGAACCCGACTGACCCAACCACATATGCACCCAAACCTTAGTCAGTGTCATTGTATTCTTTTCCTCTGCACATACACATAAGAAAAAAAAATGATAGCAGCCAGGTGATCTATTACTGATGTTGTCTATGCTAATGACCCATTTTGTTTTCTGTCTTGTAGGCTCTAGTCATGCAAGGCCACAACACAGAGGCTTCAACAGCTTGTCATCTCCTGTTTTACGTGTATAAACTATTATGATGTAAGATGAGATTTGGTTGCTCGGCAAATACGAGATGTCCCATAACATATGGTCGTGTAATGTGCTTCTGGCATCACTCTTCACTGGTCTTATGTTCTCTTAAATATTTATTTAAGGAAGGGTGGGTGAGCTTGAATAGTACACTCATGAGTTTATTCTAGCCACTGCCAAGTGCAGTCGTAGCCTTCCATTGTTGACCACTGAGTATTGGGAGTTGAGGGCATGTGGACAGTAGCTGTAAGTCACACTTACAAAAACAGTGCTCAAACTACTAATACTGCACTATTATTTCAGGCTGTTAGGACAGCGTTTTGAGGACTCACCACTCCCACACTCTGAGACTCTTGTCGTCTGACGTGCTGACAAAGCGCCGGTTCTCATCCACAAAGGTGATGGTGTTCACAGCACCCAGGTGACGGTCGTACTCCTGAACCACCTCGCCTGTCCTGATGTCCCACTGACAGAGAGAGAGACAAAGACACATTTATCTCCCATGAGCCGCAACAAAAAACGGTGGATTATTGAAATGGATTAACAAAACCAAAGAAGAGCAGTTTCAATTCAGGCATGTCCTGACTTCTCCTGCGCAATGCTGATTAGCAGAATGAATCCAACTTCTCTCACTTTAGCCAAAGAACAAAAAAAAGACACCACTACTGTGGGATTTACTTACTGACAGCAGTTTAACTGTGCTGATGCAGTGAAATGACTCAACAGCAGTGATAACAGTTACACTAATCAGCTATCAAGTAGGCGCCAGTCTTCAACATTTAGACATTATTATAATTTTTTTTAGAAAAACATTATCCATGAATAAAATGTAAAGGAGGGGACACCCAAGTAGAACAGACCTTGAGGCAACCGTCAACAGGATGCATTTCAGTCCAAACAGTCAAATCTATTCATGCTCTTTTTTTATTTTTTAAAATCACACCCTTTGGCTGTTCTCAAGAGGAGCCATCTGTTCTCAAACTCAGAAGAGGGCTGCATGATTTAATGATAACCCTGCTTTTTATTTTTGATATTGTGACTGCTATTAAGGAGATAAAGTTTTACATCATATACAACCTTTATACCAACTTCTACCAGTTTTATACCGCATGCAAGCAGGTTTTACAGATTTTTCTTTTTCCACCAACTACCCACCTAAAAGACACGTGACACTGTTTACATTAACAGAGGTCCTGTAGCGCATGTCCTGTGTCATCACACCTACACAGGTCACAAATTAGCGGGTGACCCCTTTACACTTATGAAGCCGTTTGGAGCCGAAACTGATAATGACACGCCAACTACACACACACACTAGGTCTTAAGATGAGACAATGTATTTCATACTCCTGTGGGCACAGGGGCGTATGTGTGCGTTCATGTGAAGAG
The DNA here is from genome assembly GCF_902150065.1 of Myripristis murdjan. Taxonomy (NCBI): domain Eukaryota; kingdom Metazoa; phylum Chordata; class Actinopteri; order Holocentriformes; family Holocentridae; genus Myripristis; species Myripristis murdjan. Next base: position 13,304,645 of record NC_044003.1, read on the forward strand.
GCATATGTGCATCTGCCTGGTTGACTAGGAAACCAAGGTGGGGTGCTGAAAGGGCTTGAATTAAGCATTGGTAGCGGTTCGCAATGCAGCAAACACTGACTTTACCTGAACAATCTTCTTGTCTGACATGCCAGCCACAAAGAGGTTCTGCTTGTCGTCATCTGGGTTGAACTTGACGCAGTACGGGACCTTCCTGTTGGTGAAGCGGGAGATGCACTGGCCTGTGGAGCGAGGCAAATTTTAAAGTCAGGGCTCTAGAACAATCCGTAGTGGCTTTGCAGACATGTGTGCTAAAGTTGTTTAAAAGTAAAGGGCATTTTCTGCAACTCTGCCGGCTCTATCCCTGCAGACAGCTACAGCTCAGCTATGACACAGTAAACACAGTGTTTCCTCTGTATTCATTCAGCAGGGGTGAATCACCACAGGGACAACGTTATCACCACTAGCAGAGGAAAAAGTAAACTTTAAATAACTGTATGATTTAGCCAACATTCTCACTATAACATAAGAAACACAGCTGATTGATTAACCAAACTAACCCAGCTCCTGAATCATAACTGGGACAGATAAGGAGTCAAAACTAAAATTACTCCAAGCATCATTGTACAACACAAGTACAGAAACAACTCTCAGTGAAATTTGAACCAGTTTAAACCAAACTCAGTCACCACAATGACCCATAAGATAAGTAAGGCAGCTCTTTTCATGAATCAACAAGTGCCAAGTTAACGCTTCAAAGGGAGCCCTGCTAGCAACAAGTGGGTGAGCACACTCTCTTCTGCCCTCTGCTGGAATGGCACACTACAATCATGGTAAGGGCAGAGCTGGGCAGCACGGCCAGAAATAATATTCACAATAACTTGACCAAGGTGCCTTAATGATGTTATTGTAGCAATTTGTAGTGGAAGAAGTTGAGTATACAGTTATTAAAAAATAACAATAACATTCAGTGCTTGTGTGTGTAATAAAATAAAAGCAGTTTTCATGCATAAGTTCAATTATTAGGTGAGTCCTTAGTACTGCATAGAAAACAAATAAAAATATTGTCAACAAATTCACTAAAAGCCATGTCAGCAACATAATTAGATTCAAATTAAAAATTGCACATCTCCAAATGTAACCACCAAAACAACCAAACATTGTGCTCATATTGTTGCATTCCTGTGCCTCCTAACCAATGCTCACTGCTGTTAAAGCTCACTGTGTTATAGTTAAGTGGCCTGACCTTGTAGACTAATACAGTAGGTAAAACCCTAAAGGAGACTGTGAGGATGGTGACACAGGTGTAGACTTGTAACAGAAATCACAGACATGTGTAGAATTGCTACAAAAAAAAAAAAAAAAAAGTCCAGTGTCCATTTGAAATTCAGTTACTGCCCAGCTCTAGGTGAGGGGGTGAGAGATAACATGAAAGGGTAACAGGGGAAAAATAACAGCGAACCTTGTGACACTAGTGATAACAGAGGCCCTTGGCAAACATCCATATACATACAAGGGATCACTGATGAATCCGTCTTTGAATTATGGTTACATGCAGAGACAGATTTATGAGCCAAAATTGAGCAGAAATTATGCTGAACTGCAAAACCTGCCCAGATTCTAAAAGTAACTATATTTTAAGCATTATCACAGTATCACAATATACAATTTCAATATCTAAAAAAATTCAATACCACAGAAAAACAAGAAAAACTATCAAGTAATGTGTTGGTAAACTTTGACTTGGTTGGGTGTCATTTAGTTGCAGGCACAACAATTCCGTATTTTAATCCTAGCACCTGTTTTGTCAACCAGTTTAGGTGAATTGGGATTAAGCTCGAGATGTGATGGACCATTTGATGCTGCTGTCATGTTTTCTGTTAAACTGTAAAAGTACTGACTGCCACAGCCACCTGTCAAGAGCCAAACTGTGGCTCTACTGATTCTAATCTACCTTCTTCCACTGAAAAAAGACCTTTTTGCCTTGTTAGCCAGTTCTCGATACCATAAGTGTATATAAACAGAGCAAATCTTTGGCGGTCATTTAATGGCACGCAAAGATGGGCATATATATTTCAACCAATACCATCGCAGATTGGAATAACCCCCCTTTCCACCTCATACAACATGCAACTTTCAAAGTGACATGATTAGTAACATGGAATAGCAGAGCAATTTTGGGTGTTCACCCCTGTGATCCTGATTCCTTTTGCTAAGACACCGTGGTTGTGTGCAGGTGGCTATATTTTGTGTTTATTCTGGTAAAACCTGCACACTTTCGAACAGTATTATCCCATTATATGCCTTCTTATCTGACCTTGCAGAAATCATTTGGTGACAAGGTTTTTCTCTGTGCGTTCTCAAAAGGTATTCAGAGATCAGACATTCAGGTGGTCTAGCCCTCCCTTGACTCATTTATTTTGGGCCTGAAATTTGTTTCAACAGTCTGACTGTGACATTAAGAGCGGTGAAACCTACCTGTCTCAGAGTCCCAGAGTTTGAGGTAACGGTCGTAGGCAGCGCTGAGGAACTGGTTCCCGCTGTTGTTGAAGCAAATATCTCGTACTGCTTTACTGTGGCCTGAAGTGAAGCGAGGGAAATTACACATATTTTATAAACAAATACATACATCTAGGCTGGGGAAAATTCAACTGCATATGTTCCCCAGTCTTGTTACACAGTCTCACCCAACTGCTTGCCTTTGATACCCAATTCATTTGAGGAATATGAAATCTGGTCAAGGAAAATGAGGGCTGTTGAGTAAGAGAAATGAAGTGAGCTGAAGGAGATGACAGGAAAGGGATCTTTATATAAGCTTGGAGAAAAGAGAGGAGGAGGAGAGAGAAAAATACAGAGAGAGTTGGCTCCCATCTGTGTTTTCTGCCTTTCTCCACCTTCCCTTATTCTCTCCCTAATCCCGATCTATGCATCCCTCTGGCTCTCTCTCAAAACAGTCTAGGTGATGCGAGGTCCCTGTGGGCTCGGTGCACTCAGACACCTCCCTTGTTAAAACTGGCTTTTATCGGGGCTACGCAGTTTCCACAGCGATAACAGAGCCCGCTGAGGCTAAGCGCCTGCCTGCTCGCCTGCTCTAACAGGGCTTGCTGGCAGACCAAAGGCAATGCCGCTGCTGCAGAAAGCCTTGATGGTGCGACTATGTGAGCATGAACACACACACACACACACACACACACACACACACACACAGAAAAGAGGGCACACACAAAATCAAATACACCCTCCCTTCCAGACTGCTGCATCCAAACATGAAAATTCACACATAATGATATTCATACCCATCCATGCACAGCCCTCCAACTTAATGTATTCTTAACTGCTCCTTCTTGCACAGTGATTCTGACAAACTCCCAGCACAAGACAACAATGACACTGTGTGTTCTGCCATTACAGCGGACGGTTCATTACAGAAAACATACAACAGCATAATGAATTGAATATTAAGTTGCCATTAAAGATGGCATTAATAACAAATGTCTCTCAAACCTCTTACAAGCAATAGCAAAGAAGGTTTTGCATGCAGGAATTAAAGAAAAAAGATAAGAAAAGAAAAAGAGGGAAATGGCAGGAAAAAGGTAAACTCTTGTTAGAAATTAACAGCAGCTGCATGTTAAAAACATCCTTATTTTAATGTGGAAAATGATAAATTTACTAGATAGCACAGTGATGGAGCTGAAAGCAAAATGGCTACAACAACATGAAAACCTAATGTGCACTGTAGTGCATTGCTTTGTACTTCAAAACCACTCTGATGATTAAAGAGAAAAATTAACAAAATCAGTAGTTCTGCTGCTAATCCCACACACCAACTCCTCAGTCAGTCACTTACTCTCTCCCTTTGAGTTTATGCACTCCTGAACTGTGCTCTTTCTATTCACTCGCCCTTTCCCCTCCATCTCTCGTGCCCTCCCTGGCCCCTACACCTCTCTTTCCCCCCTTGCCCCTGGGCTGTTGAATTATACATGCTATGTGAAGGCGCTGACAAGCAGAACCACAGCTGAAGGGAAACAATCTCCATTCTGACAGTGTGCTGTCTCGGGGAAGAGTGACCTGCATGCATTACCCCGGCACCCAAAAACATAAACCCCACACCTCCCGTCAACGGTCAGCAGCCGTGTCATTATCACTGCAGTAGCGCTGAGCCCACACTCTGTCCGCTGTTGTGTATATTTCCCTACAGGCGGACCGCATTTCAGAACTTGACCATTTTTCACGTCAGCGTGTTTACTGATGAGCTGTTAGTGGTGGTAAAATGTTTTGCTCCGGTGCTGAATTTCACAACACTCTGATGCAATTTCCTAGTGATTCGTTTAACTTGGACTATCAGTGAATTTGCATTAATCCCTCAATGTGCTGAGACAGAAAGAAGAGACAGAATGATTCTTTTTTAATGGGGACTGGTGACGTTTGATGAGGACTCGGCTTGCTTACCGATAAATGTCCGTATACACCTCCTCTCGTTGTACACTTCCCACAGCTGTGAAAAGAGAGAGAGAGAGAGAGAGAGAGAGAGAGAGAGAGAGAGAGAGAAAGACAGAGTGAAAGATGAAAGAAAAGTGAACACGGATTCTGCCAAAACCACTATGTTCTTCTGACAGGGTTTGACAGACAGTCGCTGTGTCCATCAACACACAGACAACAGAGCTCCTTCAAGCGCGCGGCTCATATTAAGAGGTGAGGGCTGCATCAGAAGCCGCTACAGACCTCATTAAAACTTGTCAGGCTTCCCCTCCTTCAAACCAGCAGGGTGTTAGTTAGACCTGTGTCACAGTTACAGGTAAGAGGCTCAGTAAGGCTCTTTGACTGAAATTAGCAGCTCTCCTCTAATACCAGCAGGACAGCTTCGATTAGTCAAGGAAACTAAAAAAGATTGGAGATGGAGGGAAAACGAGGAGATGTGTTTTTTCTATCCAAGCCTCGAGCAATACAAAAAGATGAGAAAACCATCTTTAACTGGTGAAGGGAAGACAAACTGAGCTGAGACAGATGGAAAGGATAAAGGAAATTTCCTAAATGAAAGCCGCCAAAAGTTGAAATAATATGCAACCTTCTGACAAAAATTCATTTTTGTGACATGGAAACAGTTACAATGTTGCCTCTGTGACAAGTATACATGTCATCTGCCGTCATGCATTATTAACACTTTACAACACAGTGCACGGTAAAAGCTCAGTGGACAGTAAAAACTAGCTTCGCATCATCAAAGAAGCAAAGCAGTGGCCCAAACACTGAACACTCACAGGTGAAACCACAAACAACCCTCTCTCTCTACACAATGGTAAAAGGATCAAAAGGCTTCTTTACAAAAAAATTACTCTTGTGTATTCAGTTGAAAATCTCTGTGGTAGTTTCATGTTTTTTTAAAGAGCATCCAGTAGTGTTTCATACCTTGATCTTACAGTCCATGGAGCAAGAGAGAAGAAGATGACCAGAGGAGGGGAAGAGCCGAATAGCACTGACGCCCTGCAAAAATAAAGACACACAGGGGGAATTAATAATTAATTAACCATATCATATCTTAAAGAAAGCAAGCAACAGCGCTCTATTATGCATATGTAAGTTGTTATTATGGGTCCAACCATATTGTGTTTAATAGCATTTTTCTTCTGCTTCTTCTAAGTTTTAAAATGTGTGGAGCTCAGAAATTGAAAGCAAAACAAGCAACAGAATTGTTTCCTTCCCCTTAGACTCCTTTGGTCAAGACAAATCCTATACTATGCTTGTTTTCATTTCCACGGTGATCATTTTATATCTTTTTTTGCAAATCCTATTTTTCTCTACATCTCCTGGAAAGCTGACTGAATCTCCATAACATTTTCCACACAGCACATCTGTGCTTGCAAAATTACAGCAATTTTACACACTTTTGCAAATGCAAACTGTTTGACTTACTCATAAGAAATGTTACACAGTGTAGTTGTCTGGCCTTCATTCAATTATGAATATTTCACATTGTGACACTTGTATCTGTTAGGCTGTAATACACACACAAAGTTCGCTCAATTTCCATTAAATTTACAGCTGGCATATTTCAGATGCCCACATCACAGATTTCTGATACACCTGATGATTTGGACAAAACACAAAACGCAAATAAAGCTGACAGTGCAGATGCTTAAACCTAGACATTTAAGAACAACCAAACTTCATAAATGCATAACAAAGGGTGTCCAAAATGTGTCACATTACATTTTGGTCATGCCCTATAATATCAATCTGAGGACTTTGGGGATTCTCAGCTGGAATAGATCTGCATTTGGCCCATGGGCTTGGACTCTGCAAATGGACAGATGTAGTTACACTTCATTTTATTATTGATGTCTGTGACCATTTTTGAATTATGTGACACATTTTAAGTAGCAGCAGCAGTCTAGTATTCAGCCTAACATAAGGGAGTGTGTTGACATTTTATTGTGGGTATAAATACCTCATCACCTCTCTTTACCATACAAAATGCACGTGTCCATGCTCTAGATTTTGATTAGACATGGCCAGTGCTATTGCTAATAAGGCAGATCTGTCTTGAGATAGAAGAGGGATGCTAAAGCCACCAAGGTAGAAATTATGCATGAGTGCAATGCTGCCTTTGTGACAGCTCTCTCGGTTCTGATGACTTTCTTCAAGTTACCAAGCTCTCTTGGAGGAAAAAAAAGTCAGAAAACTTCTGTCACACTGCATGAGGCTTCCCCTCATCCATTCATTATCTTAACACCAACACTTCCACTCGCTTACTGTCTTTTCATCCCTCTGTGTATTTCAAATCAGACTCTGAAGGTAGTGGCTGCAGCCGCACAAAACGCATAGAAGCCAATTTATGACTTGAGTGATTCCTGCCTCCCTAAAGCAGACTGGCAGATCTGAAGCTTAAATCAGATCATGCCTGGAATAACTCAGAAGAGGCTGGCATTACCTATTATATTTGTATTATGAAGATGCTGTTCTGAATACAACAGAGTAATCATGTGTCGGGGACAAGCTGCTCATCTAGGGTTGTGTTAGCAGTTTACTCAAGAGCACCCTGGAGGATTTTACTGACTGCCTGTGAAATTCTTATGAGGACTACATAATGAAATTTTCTCTCTGTGTGCATACACGTATAAACAAACATAAGTTGAAACTGCTCTCCTGTTTCTCAGGCTGTGTTCAAATTAAAAATACTGCAACATTAGCATCTATCATCTCCAACAGAGCCAGCCTAAAGCATCTTACCAGCTGGGAGATACAGAGCTGCAGACATCTTAACTGGCAAGTACAGAGAGCATGCAAATAGACCAACAAATTGTTTTCCATTCCCACTGACCTTGGTGTGACCAGACCAGACATGAAGTTGTTTCTTGGGCAGGTAACACTTATCTGGGACATCCGCAGAACGCAGGTTAATGCCCACATCCTGTGGAACGTGGAGGTAGGACCTGCCCTGGTAGTCGTACATGTCTTTGACTGGGGAAGGAATCACACAGAGAGAGACATGGTGAATATCCTGCTCAGTTAGACTAAATTTTTCTTTAAAAAAAAAAAAAAAAAAAGAGAGAGAGAGAGAGACTGGAAAATCCATTTCCTCTGGCAAGTTTTCAGAAGGCCCCAATGGGATTTGACGCTAGACTGGCAGGGGCACTACTGACTCCAGAAGGCCTGGTCTTAAAGACTACACTATCACTGGACACACATTTGCTGTGCAATCCGCAAAACAAACGCACTTGTTGTTTAACACACCATGCAAAATATGATCTGAGTGTTAAAATTATTGAAATTTTTAAATCCATTCCAATATCTAGGCCTAATTGAGGCAGTGAGTGCCAGGTTACCATGGAGAATGGTCTTTTCTTCTGCTGGAGCCTCTTCCTCATTCCTCCCCTTCTTTTGCCTCTTGGCTGTGATCTCATCCAGCTCCTTCTGCTCCTCCTGTAAATCAATCACAATTCAAGATTTATCAAACAGTTGTCATCTGCAGCAACGCAATGTGGAGAAAATGAACCGAGCAAAATGAAGCCGTGTTGTTATCCAACCCACCAGCTGGAGCAGTCTCTGTGCAGTTCTTTAATTTTTTTGTTTTTAAAACAAATAGGGAGTTGAGTTCAACTTCAACATTTTCACCACTTGCCTGGTCAGACCAACAGGTAGGAATTCAACTTTCCCCTCATGCATTGTAGCGGTACTTGTATTTTTCATGTGTTTTACAGACTAAATAAATAAATACAGACAAACATCATGAAAACAGTGTCTTGTTGTGTAAGTCAATGTTTAGTATTGCCGTGTTATTTATGCCATTGAATGATCCTCGTTTTGGCGTGTTATGGAACTTGTGAATTGGGCTTTATATTTTGAACCCGCCACTGTCTGCCTCTTGACTGCCTGTCAAGAAAATCATGTCCGAAGTGAACCACCACAAGCCAGATCCTCAACATTAATATTGCAGAATTTATATTTGATCGACTCTTAACTAACTGCAGCCATGTGACTTGTTATGTAAAGGCTATGGATTTCAGTGGTCAAAATCTAAATTTACCAAGCTATGGTGGTCAAAATCATCAAAATAAGCAATGCAACCAATCAAGTTTAAATGCCACTTTAACACACTCTTTCATCAATCCGTGCCGACATAGATGAAAGATTAAGGGCCCTATCTTGCGCCAGACTCCCTAAACCCGCTATTTGCGGATTTAGGATTTAGGAAGAGGCGTTCCCCCGTAAAAGTTGCTATCTTGTGCACCTCCCGCTATCCGCAAAACACCTGCGCTACCCGCTATATTATGCATAGGCGTGTTTTGGGCGTTACGCCAGTTAAACCAATCAGTGTGCCAGGTGCCATTGCCTTTAAGGGCAGGATGCTATCCTAAATCCTAATCCCGCGATGGAGAGAGGGAGGTAGATTTTCTCAGGGCTTCTACTGAGGCTAAAGCAAGTTGGCTTTATATACATATTATATATTATATTATAGGCGAGTTAATTCGGGAGGTGGAGCCACATGTGTCCAAGTGGACGTGTCACAAGGTTGTACTGATTGAGTAAAATCCCCGGGCCACACCACAGACACACAAGAGGCAGAGGTGGAACTATGTGTAAACTAATTTATTGACAAGGTAGATTGGGCAAATAAAATATTTAAAATAAAAATATAGCACAGCTGCTGGCTTATGATAAAACAATAAAACGTGCTGGCGTAAGTGTCCAATTAAAACAGTCTTTCCTCTAAACAGTCTATATGAGTAATATACTCAGTCCATTCCGGCGGCGTCCCGGTATCAGTCCGACCGTGTGCGTGGCGAGGCTCCGTCGGGGCGCGCATTGAAGCCGCCTGGGCGCGCTCTCGTAACAGCCCAAACTTTAGGGATAGCGGGTGGTCCTGACCACCCGCTATCCCTAAAGTGTGTGCGCAAGATAGCAACTTTAGGGATAGCGCATGAAACACGCCCACGGACACACCTCCAGGCGCAAATGACGGAGTCGGCATAACGGATAGCGGGTAGCGGGTGGCGCAAGGTACCGTTTAGGGATAGCGGAAGTTCCTAAATCCGCAATTTGCGGGTAGTGGCAGCGGATAGCGGGTGGCACAAGATAGGGCCCTAAATCTTTGGTCAAATTAAACTTTGCCTGCCCTGTGATTGCATGGCAGCCTGTACCGGGTGTTGCCCCAACTTCCACCCAATGAGCACTGGGACAGGCTCCAGCACCCACCGAGACCCTAACTAGTATAAGCAGGTTGGAAAATGAATGAATGAATGAATGAATTAAACTTTGTGTGGTTTGTGTTGGCATAGTTAAATTTCAGCAAAGCAACAAATGTAAAGCTTTGATGTGAAGCACTATCCATGGTGGTCCGCGTCAAGTATCCAGCATTTATTAAAAAGGTAAAATAAGTAGGAAAAATATAAAATCAGAAACTTGAGGATAAAAATTTCACCCAACCCCAACAGACAGACTCAGGCTTTCCAGCTATCACTGGGGTTCAGACAGACTAACTGTGAGTATGTGAATGAGTGACTGAATGAATGAATATTTGAGTGAGGGAGTTACATTCCAGGTTTCTGATATGCTTCATATCTAAAAACTCAATACCTGACTATAGAAATAGATTTCAAAAGTGTGGTTTTGAACGAATATAAAGTCCTTAAATATAAATCAAACCTTGCTGCACCTGCTGTATTCATGGGTGCGCCATCGTAACCAACTGCTAAAAAACCTTTCAAAGTGTAACCAGAAATAGGAAAAAGGCACAAGCTTGGTAAGTCTCCATTCATCTGTCTTGTCAATACATTAATCGGAGCTGATGAGGCGTTGCTGCCAACACACAGGCTAGATGCTGCTGGCTCTTGCCGCTGGAACGCAATGTGTGTTTGATGTAACTGTCAACGCCATAAAAATTAACCAGCTTGATCCCACATACTCCGAAAGCACTGACAAACAGTACTTAATATTGCTGGGAGTGATGCATCATTTTCTGCCAAAGGAAACAGTTGTTTTCATAACACAGAAGCATGCATTCATCCACTGTCATGGCCACTGCACACAATTGTGAATAACTCTAAGGCGATGTTGTGACTGGTTAGCAAAACCCCAATAGAGACAAGAGTGGGCTAATAGCAAAACAAAGAGACAAATTTAACATGATAATCACCACGTAAGAACTAGTAGTCCACAACAACTTCTTGTGGACGATCAAGTGCCCAAAGTCAATTTCTCACTTAGCCCTGAGCCATCGGGGAATCATTATTGCTTAAAGATGGACAATATTTTGCTTTCTGGCCTTGCTACTTCATTACAGGAGAAAAGTCTCTTTCTTCTATAAGGAAACAGTAACCTCAAACATTCAAAAATCCAGATCTTATGATGAACACAGCATTACCTCTGATGGTTTGGCCACATCTTTCTCATCTGCATATTTTGCCCATGGTCCAAGGAAGTTGTCTATTTCTGCTGCGTCTCCACCTTTGACTTTTTTCCTCTTCTCTGACTTCTTAGATCCACTCTCAAACACTGTAAGGCCTAGAGGGAAAAGATCTTTTAGAAATTTGGTATTTTTCATTTTTTCTTCAGTGTATATTAAATAATATGATGAATATGGCCATGGCCCAAGGAGGCCATATACAATTATGTACTACATATAACATGTAAGTGGCTGAATACAGTTATATACAGGCAGACACCATGATGAAGGGATTACCTTTATTTTTCTCAGCCTCATCCACTGCCCCAATGTAGCTATTAGAAGATACTTGGCTTGTGTCAATTGATGGATCTAAAGCATAGCCTGTAGACAGAATGAAGGGTTTGTTAATGACTCAAAAAAACAGTACAGTTAAGAAGGAGCCCATCTACACATTTTCTGCTTTAATTAAAATTAAAATGTGGTTTCCATCTGGGGGAAATTCTAAGATCTGTTCAAGGACATAGTTCGCTCTTTAGTGTAAGCACTGTATGAACTGGTAATGATAATAACTCCAAGAATAACATTTTGAGAGACTTTTTTTAGCTCCTACTTCAGGGAAGGTACTTTTGGAGCAGGAGAGGAACTCTGAATGACGTTAAATGTATGCTAACACATGAGCCAATGAAACCACAATTTTTAAAACCTTGTGTAAAAGACCGCCATGCACACAACAGCTCTTAGAAGTTAGCCTTTATAAATGGAACACAAAACACCAACAAATGGGCTGACAGCGAAATCCAGGCTTTATTAAACCTACATGCCACGGATGAAAGACAACGCGATTTTGTTGTATCAGATGCAGAAATGATGTTGGTATACTAACCATGAGCTTATGTCACTTCAGTATTCCTGGCTGCGAGAATGCTAACATATAAAATCCCTTGAGGGTTTGTAGTTCTTGGCGACCCTCTCCAGTGGGTAGTTTGTTTCAAAAAAGTCCCAAAAACTGTTCAGTTGGAGCACCTAAACATATCACAGATACCACAGACTAGCTTACCAAAGGTGGAGAAAGTCCTCCTTTGTTGTTCGAACATGAAGTCGTTGACATGAGCAGGTTCTGCGTAGCCTGATAACATGTTCCTGGGCGCAGCCATTTGTTGGGTCTTATATGGATTTACTGGCCCAAACTAAAAGGAGACAATACAAATGACATTTCAAAAAAAATAAAAAATACACAGTTGATCCTCATAAGGAACTTCTTATGCTGCTTGCTCCCTACATCAAAACATAAGCACTGAGCATAGTTTATGTATTAAGTTAAATTAAATTATTTTTTCCGATGATTTTTAGACATACCTCGGGTGCAAACATTGTTTCAAATGTAGGGTTGTAGCTGACTTCTTTCAATGACGGGTCCAGATGTATGCCAGTCTCAACAGCTTCCTAACGTGAGGAGGAACATAAGCAGCAAGTTTTCACTGTTAAGCAAGTAATACAATACCACCTTTGCTGATTATTGGCATAAATTAAAATTCAATAATTATTGTAGGTTTGCTAAGCTCTTAGAAAATCATCCTCTCTTGACTTTAATGTGTCATCGTACTTGCATGTGTATTCCAGTCGTTTATTTAGCTTCCAATGTTTCCTTACACATACCTGACACACATACAATACTTTCTAAACCTGGGATAGTTTTTGTCGCTTGAAAAGAGACATTACTACCTGCCAAGGCTTATACTTGGTATATGGATCCTTTAGCGAAAGTCTGGGATCTTCTGCTTAAGCCCACACATAAATCATTTAGTTGGCACTTCATTTCAATTAAACCTCGACTTTTGATCGCTACTGAACCCCAAGATGGCAAAAGAACCAGGAGACTGCGGGGGTTTAGCTATCTTCATAACCTGTGCACAAATGTGTGCTGTTTGCCGCTCTGAAAAGTCGTCCATCCTACTTTTGTGAATCCTGAAAGGTCGCAGCTATATTATGTTCAGCGAAGCAAGCAACTTTACTGACAAATAACTTTAAAAAAGAGCTTGCGGGCCGGGTCGCTCTCTCTCCTAAAGACGTATCGACTCTTTATGGATATTATCAACTTGTCTGCAACTCAGTCAGCACTGTCAGCTCAACTGACGTTACTTAGTAAAACAACAGGGAAAGCTAGGCTGCAAAACAAATATTTCTCGATTTACGCAATCGGTCCTTCTATGTTTCTTGCTAAGACTGCCTTGCATATCCCATCGAAGCTGTTTCTTTTTGATTTTAGCTAATGCGGCTAATCAACGTCGTCTGTAGCGTATAAGCTAACACTAGCTAGCCGGTTAGCTTACCTTCACGGCGACCTCCGGGGCAGAGTTGAGGACAGCCAGAGACATGGTGGGTCCAGACTGTAAAGGTTTAAGATGGGCCGTAGCGTCCGGGTCCACTTTCTCGGGACTGGTATTGGATTCAGACTCATTTTCGGAATCTGAATCGCTACCGTACGAAGCGAGGGAAGCTATGGCGGCAGACATCTTGGATGTTGTGAATTCAACGGAAACAGAAGGGCGGTACTTCCGCAGTAAAAAAAAAAAAAAAAAAAAAAATCTTAAGAAATTCAGATTATTTGGGTCATAGACATTACAACAGTAATTGAATAAACATCCGTTTCCAATAGTTTCTCGCTTTAACTGTCAAGAAAAGAGCTTGCACAGCCGTGTCAATTTATTAAATGTCAATATATCAAAATATGTCTACGAATAAAATGAATATGAGAAGACATGAATTGATGAGCTCTGCATTGAAATGTGCATTGATAAATACAGTGAAGGCTGGGTTAATCAAATTGACAAGCCCTTTCCTTCCATCGATTGGACAGCACAACATGACGGCTCGAGTTAACTATCCAATCAGGCGAGCGTGCACGTTTTCCATCGGTCTCCTCGAGCAGTTGCACGGGACGTTTCTCGCGCCCCAACAATAGAGTGGTACGTACCATTATGAGTGTTTATAATAGGGAATTTTTCTTGCGAGTGGATGTGATTTCGCATTCATTAGCGCGGGGGAAATAAGTTCACTTGCATGTTGACGAAAATATTGGAGATTTTTTGCCGCGCAACCTGTCGTGAGCTTGGCCGGACTGGGTTTACTGCTCATATCACTAATATCTACCAAGCGGATCCCTTTGGAAAAGAGTGCCTTGATCCCTCTCCGCTGCTGCCTCTTCCAGCAGGACTCCACTCATTTTAGGTATCAGTGACAGAACTAATATGGACCCAAGCTGGAGATTTAGACTCTTGGACACGGTGGCATGCTCTGCAACTCAGTAGGAATGGGAAGAAAATAAGAGGAACTGAGCAAACGTATCAGGTAATTTAATAAAACATTGTGCACAGCTGGCACTAACGAGCTATTTTTTCTTTTCTTTTTTTGTAAACTGGAAAATATGACTTCATTGCGTTGGTGCATCTCATCATCACAACAGCAAGTAACAGCTTCAAAACTCACATTTTTTTTTTCTTTTTCCAATAACAAAGTAGAGCTAGCTGACTGGTGGCGTTCGTGGTAATTCAACACTGTCTAGCCATCACTGTACTACATTAACACAGGTGACAAATGAATGCTGATAATGCCGGAACCCCGTTAACTAGTCAGAATAGTGCTTGTAAAAGTCCACATTGCATATTTTTGCGCGATGAAATGTGATATCCAACTTTATAAATTGGCACCTCGATTAAGCCAGATTGTAAGTGTTCCACATGTGCACAAGCTCCCCGCAGCACATTGACATTCAGCCTGAAGAATATCATCTGGGTGAGAAACTGGGAGGAAAAAAAAACATCTTTGCAATGCTTCGCAAATTATTTTACTAATTATTATTTCTCAAATCCCATTTTTGGCTTATTTACCAAAGAGGATAGGTTGTGGATTTTCAGGTTCGTGCAATATGAATATAAGCGAACCACCAATAGCGCTGGCATGCCGTGATTTAATTTTCCCACTAAGAATACACTGACTTGCCTCAGAGAGGACAGGGGCTGGGGTCGTATTCCAGCCAGCTTGGTTTGCAGTCATGGGGGAGGGTAGCCCTCAACCCAGTGAAAATCATGCTTTGTGAAATCCGAAACCTTCTTTGTGGTACTTCAAGTGCAGCAAGAAAAGTGGGCATGAGCAAGATTGCAGTTGGGTGAATGTCTTGCAGTGATCAGCATGTATCATTACTGGAGCAAGAATCATGTCTGGTCACAGCTTGAAGACATGCGGTGTATTATATGAGGCAGGAACATGATGTGCTGTATGGTGGAAGGGTTTTAATTATACTGCCTGTACATCACCCGCATCTAGACTATTAAATCCAAGTAAGAATAGGCTCATTCTCTGGCGAGTCCTCAATAAAAGGCTCAAAATACTACAGCAACTGTTATGTGGACTCTGAAGCTTTGATTTGCCCCTTAACTATTTTTAAATCAGCTAGTAGTGGAAACATGCAACCAGATCAATTGTTAATGATGAATGAATCACCACTGGATAAATCCAGCTGTAACAGATCCACTGGTAGAAAATCAACTGCAGCTTTTGACAGTAGATTAGTGCACCATAGATGTACAGTAGTAGGTGACTACATGCTCAGTGTATGGAGGAATTGCATCACAGCAAAGTCAATACTATTGGATGGCTTCAAGCGCAAAGCTCAAGGATTTCACTTACATGTAGTTATTTGCAGATGAGGTCAAAGCATTTAAGCCTCGAATATAATCACAGAAAATATTCAGATATTGGACAAAGGGTCTTGTGACTAGTTATTTTGGTGCAAATTTGTATGGTGCACTAGATGCACTGGAACAAATAGGGCAAATGTTTGTAGTAATTACATTGCTCCTCGATTACACAGTGTCAGCTGGACCTTTTTTGGTACCAGTGTTGAATAGCAGGCCTCACTAGTATTTTTCAGAAATTTGTCCAAATATTGGGGCACTTAGCTTCAAAGTGGAACAGTCCTGGGGCTCAGCTGAGGGTCAGTCCGGATGTACTGAAGGCAACACAGCCACACTTGATGTTGTCCTTATCTCAAATAGAATACACTGTTGCTGCGATTGAGAATCCACTTGAAAATGGATTTTGTCCAGTTTATGTCATTTATTGATCACATTATCTGATCCCAGGTAAATAATGTTATTCAGACAAGGTTATTCTCCATAGAAAAATGTTTGGCTAAATTGTGAACTATGAGGATTGATGCATATTGCAAGATTTTGATCACATCAAGTCAAAGTAGGCTGCACTGCACAAAAAACAATAGAGAACGGGAATTTTGATTGGCCTTGAATACCTATGCTTTTGTGTATGCTTAAATCAAAAGATGTCAAGTTAGGACATTGTTTATGCACAAAACATACAGGTCACTGTATGTGAAAGCTGCATTGAGTTCTCTGGCAAAATAAGTGGAGGCCCCTTGCAGCTGTTAAATTTATCAGTCTGCAACAGCGGCATCCAAAGCATCACATGACTGCTCCAGACTGAGTGGGAGCTATAGGCTAAGTTTCATAACAGCCTAGAGGGATCATACATGCACATACAGACATTAAAAACAGCTGGCCTTCCAGAGATAACCCACTGTCTCTCTCTACAGTGGCATTCACAGAACCAGTGATTTCAGCTTTGAGGACAGTCACACTCAAGCATGCCGACCTCTGCTTGCCATGCTCCCAGAGTCCCAAATCTCTGGCCTTGTTATCTTTCAAGTGTGCGCTTTTTTTCTCTTCTTTTTTCACAAGAGGGGGTTCTTTATCTCCTGGGCTTTTGTTATCTCCACTCTACAGGAAAACATTAAATACAGGTGAAGAGTCGCAAGGTTGAGTGGCCTCTTCCTACAACCCACTCTTTTGTACATAAATCTATATAATAGATGCTCTGTTTTACCCTGAGAATGGCCTTACCTGGGGGTGTCTACGCCCAGAATAGAACAGAACATATTGTTATGGTTTTATCTGATGCTGCCTGTGAGCTCCTTGCTGTAAGGGATGACATTCCAGCACAGTTTGCAGTTCTCATGTTTTTCTCTGCGTTTCGGAGGCCCTCGCGATAGAAGAGCTTTGGCATCCCTTCTGTAGAGGCTTTTGGACCTCTCCTATTTGTTGACATTGCTCTGATCCTCTGCCAGTCTTTGGCTTTCTCATGCTAGCAAGAAGAATATATCTCTTTCTGTCTCTGTCTCTCTCTTTCTCTCTCTCTCTCTCTCTCCCTCCACATAGGAGGAGAGGGGGTGATAGCAGGACACAGAGAATAGCAGAAAGCAAGGGCAAAGAGAAAATAAAAATATCGAGCAGAGGAAAAGGAGGGATGGCTGCCTGGCATGAGGGGGTGGCAGGGATAAGGTGGGCTGGGGATTCTGGGAAAGGCAGAGAGATGGAAGAGAGACTTTCTGTGTGTGTGTGTGTGTGTGTGTGTGTGTGTGTGTGTGTGTGTGTGTGTGTGTGTGCGTGTGTGTGCTTGTGTGGCCCCCTTTTACGTGCCAGTCAGTGGAGCTACTGACAGACCTCCTATCTCCCAGCTGTTAGGATGCTCCAGAGTTTCTCACACACAGGGGCCATTGTTCCTCACCCTGGCCAGGCCCAGAGCTCTATAATGCTGCCTCTGTCCCTGCTCTGAACTGGGCTGATAGTGGGACACCAGGGCTTAGTTCAGCCTGTCTGACTGGTGCCCCCATTGTGTCTCATTGCCAACACCACCACCACCTTCCTTGCTTTCTCTCCATATATCATTGAGTCCTTGACTGTCCTTCAGCTCAAGCAGCAAAGGTAGAACTTGCCATCATTTGCACCTAAGAGATACATTACAAACCTAAACCAATCCTTCTCTAAACCTATGAGAGATGAAAGTCGCATGCAGGTCTTTACTTTTTGTTAAGATATACCATCTGCTGACTCTCTTTGAGGCTTTGTTTTGTGGTTTACTCCTCTATAACCACTTTTTCAGTCAGTGTTGCTGACCTCCCTTTCTTTCTTGCTCATTCTTTCACTCTTCCCTTGGGATGGGAGTTGCCATAGTGCGCCTAACACAACATTATCACAATACTTGGACCACAGTGTGGTGACATTGTGGTTCTTAATATTCTGAGTTATCCCAAGAACTGTGATTTGGTGCAGCAGTATTATTCCACATAATGCAATAATATTCTGTAGGCTATAAAAAAAAAAAAAAAATCATTGTACTGATGAGTAAAAAAGCCATGAGTTCTATAATAGATCAAGACCTTTCAGAGTTAATCACCTGTTTAAGGGCCATTTATTTTTTACTTTGAAGATCATTTGATAGAGCCATTATGTGTTCTTTCCTTTACTAGCCTTGGAATGCAAATGAGAAGATCAGTACTAGGGCTGCGCGATATATTGTTTCAGCATCGACATTGAAATGTGTAATAGTGCATGTGTAATAGTCACAAGTTGCGCAATGTCAGGTAAGGCAAATAACTGAAACATGTCATGCTTCCAATTTTTTGATGTTTGATACAAAAGGGAAACTCGAAAGGTTCTAATTTTCCATGACTAATCTACATGAAATTTAGTCAGAGTTAAGGGTTATTGGATATGTTGAATTTTCAGTAGCTACTATGCATGCACTACAATCAGTTCACTGTCATGTGCTCTGGTGAAGGGGCAAAGCAAGCCCCACTAGTTGCTGACTACAACCTGAAAATGAACTGTTTTGGTTGTGTGACGAACTGATCTAGTGTACCCCTCCACCAGATTATATCGCTGTGCATGCAGAGCCTGTATGTCAACTGCCTGTAAACATGCATAAGATGCGACTACAGGCAGACATTCAGTGACACGAGGCGGCTTTTGAGTGTGTCTATTCCCATTATCAGCAGCATTTGGTCCCAGTGTTGGTTAAATGTTAAAAAGTTACTGTTACGGGGCTGGTCTGTGCCCTAATGTAAGAAACAGTTAACACACACACACAAAACGTGTAGTATCCAGATATATCTGTACTTATATTTTGCTTGGATCTAGATAAATCTGTTCGTTGTTCAAGTCTAAGGCCTGTTTATCTTCCACCACGCAGATTAAGCATACATTTGAACATTGTCAGAAATGGTAGATTACTTTTAATTAACACATCTGTCCACACATAAGTCCATTTGTAATGTTTATTAAGAAACATATGTTGTTTTCTCCATATACCTCTCCACCTGTTCCCTCTCCACTTGTCCATGCCGGTGTCATAGTTGCATAAGTGATACCGAAGTGCAGGAGTCCAAGCTGATTTCTAGAGGGGTAGCGGAGGGCTGAACCAAGTGTAGTACGAGTAGGGTGTTGTTTTGTTTGAGGAGGACAGACTTCTAAAGTACCCAAATGATGAAAATCATGATTGTTAATTGTATATGCATGTATCTGGTGAAATTTCCTGTATTTTTTCATATCGCAAATATCGCAGAAAAAACAGACATCACAATGTCAGTTTTTTCCCAATATTGTGCAGCGCTAGTGGTATGATCCCTCAACCTTTTATTGACCTAGCTTTCTTGTCACCTCTCTCATGGCTTCTTAGTTATTGTTGCTTTTTCCCCTCCTCATCTCCTGTGTTTCATTCCATCACCGTAGGGTGGAGAGGGCGTTGACATGGTCTCTCATTGAGCTGACAGGATGGCTCTGAAATAGACCTGTCTAACTGTGTCCCTGCCACTGCCAACAGGGCAAAGGACGTTAGCCCCATCTGAGCCTAGAGACCCTCACCACTCCACCTCAACTGCTGGAACTCAGCTGCACCTCTCTCTCCCTGCCTCTTTTTTCTCTTACTTGTTCCATCCCCGCCCCCTCTCGCTCAAGCTAAAAGTAAAGCCAGCAATTGTTCTGCTATGTCTCTTTGTCTGTCACTCGCTATACGTTCCCTCAGTCTGTCTTTGCCTCTGTTTATCTATACCATGGACACCAAGACAGCAGGTCTCCTCTCTGCAGTGCAACACCCCTGCTGCTCACTGGTTAGATCACAGCTGCCGTGTTTGAAAGCTGCAGAGTTTTGTCACTCATCATACTACCTCAGATTAGTTTAAGGATTGTGTTGCTTTCAGCATATTGAGCCTTGCTCTGTTTTATATACCGTTGTAGCTGTTGCAAAACCAATACCAACAGCATTGTAATAGACTGGGTACTCCTATGCCAGCCAGCTTTTAAAGACTCATTATTGGTTCAAGTTCAGAATTTGGGTTTCACTAGAGATGAGACTGTTACCAGTACTATAAAACATACTAAACTGTGCTTTCAAATTGTCATTTTTTGCAGTGCATAGGCTACTATCTGGCATCAGCCAAAGTCACCTTCAACCATTTGAGTCTTCATGTAAGCGAATCATACAGCATGTTATTTTGCTTTTCAATAGTGACAACACTTGAGAATGTTTTTTCACCCTTTGTTGTAGACTTTGGGGTTTGTAGTGCTGTAGGGAAGTTAATAGACTGTGGACTAATAATAGACTATCATGATACTTTGATGCCGATTTGATATGTATTGCAATTCTTAAATGTTGTACAAGTATTTGCGATTCTATATCATAATTTATTGCGATTTTTGTCTTTTCACTTATCCCCTTACTTATCATCAGTAGATACCACATAGAAGTGGCATTCGTTATCTGAGAGCTGCAAAACTAATGATTAATTTGAAATGCAGCTCAGCACTGTTTGTCAAGTTATTCTAGTCATAAATCTGTAATAAACGTGTTTTGGTTTGGCTGATTTACTTATGTATTTATTTTGAGTGCATAAGTGTCAGAACATTATGATGGAAGTATACAATGTGTTAGGCCCTACAGCGATTTTTGGGTTGATACCATTTGTTACACAGATTGGGTGCAAAATTTAAGCATTTTTGACCACTTGAGAATTGAAAAACAAGGCCAAGAATCCCTCTAAAATACCACATTGAGACCCCAAGACGTTTAGGCACACCACAGAAAAATTCATGATTTGATTTGGTATCAAAAACTGTAAGGATTGCATTTTGGGTCGCTGGATGGTGAGCATTCTGTTCTGAAAACTGCTGATGAACCACCCCTCATTGACAGTATACCTAGGAAAACCATAGATTGTCTGAATGCCCTTGGGCTCTAGTTTGTGGTTGTAAAATTTCATATAGCTGTGGTTATCCTACAGGTCATAATAGGTCTATTTATACAGTGACTTTGAGTTTGAAAAAGTTGTCTCACTACAATGAAGTGGCTTCTATGGGGGCTGACATCATCATACATGACTGCAATTTGGATCATTGAATCCACAAAAGTTGCAGTTTTCCAATCATGCCAATTTATCCAATTCTAAGACTGTTTAGGCCCCAGTATGCAGAGATACACCATTTTATAATAAGCACAAATAACATATTTGTACTGCATGGTTTTTGCCCCAGACTGGATTAGCATAAGGTGGTCATGTCTGCAAAAGGGACACCTGTGGGCACCCAGAGAACCAATTTTCATTCAAATATCTTGAAGTCAGAGGTCAAGGGACCCCTTTGAAAATGGCCACATCGGTTTTTCTCTTACTAAAATTTAGCCTAACTTTGGAGCAATTATTTGCCCTCTTTCTGAAAACCTAGCACGGCAGTCTTCACTCTAAATTGATACAGGAGCCAAAAAAATCAATTAACAATTCTTAAAAATAAAAAAGACTCATGATACTTCAGTGAAATTATTCTTTTTTGTCCCACCCCTATCGAAAAACATCACAAATTTGGTCATGATAATCATGATTTTGAATTTTCATACTGTCCTATCTTTAGTTGTCACAATGGTCTAAATGCTGTCTCATGCCCCTTTTCCACCAGAAAAAACCTGGTGCTAGTTCGGAGCTGGTGCTAGAGCCGGTGCTTAACTGGTGCCAACGAAGAACCGGTTTGCTTTTCCACCGGTCAAGAGCAAAGTGGAGCCAAGTCAGAGCCACGTCATGACGTCTTCGGAAAACGTAATGACGGGTGCGCGAGACGCCCGCTCAGAATCACAATAACCATCATGAATGAATGAATGAATGATACTTTATTAATCCGCTGCAGGAAATTACATTGTCACGGCAGCTTCATCACTTCAACACACATAAAACTGCACACTCATACAATCCAGCGGCTGCAGCGTCTCTGTCTCTGTCCGCCTGTCCTGTCCTGAAGCCGGTGAAACTGATCAGTGAGTCGGGGATGATGTTCGTGAGCCGCGTCTCAGTCAAGCATATAACGCTGCTTTCCCGATACAGTTTCTGGCCCCGGGTGGAGCAGGATCTGGATTTATTAGCGATGCAAATACTGCTTGTGTCTTTACAAGCCTACATTTCAATACAGAGGCGAAAAACACAATTATTGCCGGCTACCTGTCGGATGCGTGATCGGAACGAATGACAGCGATGTTTAGTTATAAAACGGGTGCTTCTCATCCTTAAATGTAATTTGCTGAGCCGCGTTCCATGCCGCTGTAAAATCAGTATAACCCACGGCTTCTCGGGGATTATTGTTTATGTTTATAGCGTTCGCAGTTCCTGTTTTGTTTTGTAACCCCGCCCACCAATGACGCGGTGGGCCGCGTCATCGGTTCTTTCTCTGGCTCCTGTTTAGCCCCTGCTCGGAGTCGGTGCTTGCCTAGCACCAGTTTGGAACCAGTTTGGCACCAGTTTGGCCCCAGCTCGGGCGGTGGAAAACCAAAAAACTGGTGCTAAGTCAGGCACCGGCTCCGAACCAGCCCTGGTGGAAAAGGGGTATCAGGAGACTTACTGCTCCACCACAAAGAAAGAAAAAAAAATGTTGTTCAACAATGGTTTGTTAAAATGCAGGCTCAGTTTTTTGTAAATAGCCCATTCTCCCTTCGTAAACCCATGACTGTTTGCTGTTCAAACTGAATAAGATAGCCCTCAGGACTTGTCAATCAGTAAACACAAGGTATTTGGGAAATGGAGAGCCATGGTGTCATATGGCTGGGCTGACCTATTGTCTCCACACAGAGAGTCAAAATGAGGGACACAATGGGTTCAGCTCAGGACTGTGTCAAGGCCACTCCCCTGGTGTCATGTGCACATTTGGATGGTAAATGCAGTCTGATACCTTCCTCAGCACAATGCAGCTTCAAGTCTGCCCCAAGAGGAAATTGAATACGGTGACCTCCTCTGAAGCTATGGGCCCAGGCACTGATAGACTGTATATATGTGTTTATGGGAGCGCATTTCTCTATATGTCTCTTGTTAAGGTAGCCTTTAGCCAGCAACTGTGTTAATGTACCTGCCCTTTTTAATTGACTGTGTATCTTCCGTTCCATGCATAAGCCGTCACAAAATGCAGCCAAGTGACTTCAAAGTAATCCACTGCAGCTGCACTCTAGGCGTGTGTGTGTTACACTCAATTTGAATATTCAAAGTTAAGCAAAACAGTGATACCCACCATGATGGGCAGCAAAACATTCTCTCTCTTTCTCTTATCCTCTCTCTCTCTCTCTTTCTCTCTCTTATGTCCCTAGCTCCTTTTATACAGCCTGTTCAAGGTGGTAATGTTGGGCTGTTATCCCGCCTCGTCATCCTGTGTAAAATACACAAACACAGAAAAATACATGGTGGCGGACTGGTTGTTCTTGCATTAACCTGGCATCAGAGGCAGTCACAGAGCCAAATTGAGGTCTGTAACATGTACGTGTAAAAGTGAAGACTGACTGGGCGGCATGGCGGTTGATGACGTGTGTGACCCACCATTGGGGGATTTAAAAAGCAGTCAGCAGCTACTTTGCTTGCATTTGAAGAGTCGTATAAATGGGCACGGCTAGCAAAAGCACCTCAACGCTCAGTTGACCTGCCATTGTTTAAAACCCAGTGTCGCTGCCTAATGCTTATATTATACATCATGCTACACGCCAACGCTGTTGTGTTACGCTGTTGTCAGGCCCTATGGTCATGCCTATGCTTCTGAAATGCCAGAAAGATATCTAAAATCAAACACTGGCTTTGTTTGATTGACTGTAAAAATAAATAAATAAATAAATGAATAAATATGTTGTACTGTAAAAACTGTGAAAAATAAAAACATTAAAAAATAGAGGCAGCATTAAGATGGGTCTTCACTACAGCTGTATTGCAGAATGCTTGTAAAAAGGGCCTCTGTCTCTTTCCAGTTGTCTCTGCGCTCAATGGCATGTCTCTCTCACTATTCACTGAAAACTCTCTCTCTCTTTTTTTCCACCCTCCAGCCTCTTTCCACCCTCACACTGATTGGCTCTTATTGAGCTCGAACTGCTGATGCCCTGGTCGTCATTACGATATGTGTTGATTGATGGAGGTTGGAGAAATGGGAGGCGAGAAGTGTTTATCACGTCTGCTGCTTGAGTCCCTCTTGTCAGGACTCAGACGTCCGTATTCAATTACAGACGCGCTGCATTTTCATTAGGATTTTCATAAGCACTTGTTTTTCTTCTCGGTTCCTCTCCTTGTACCGGGGAAGAGTATGAGTGGAAGCAAGGAATAGATGGAAAGGGAGAGACAGGATTAAGGACAAGCGTGAAGTAGAAAATAAAAGATGCAATGGGTTAGGCTGGGCTCTCATTGGGCTAAAGCGCATACTGCACACTCAAACGTTGTTGGTTTAAATCCAGCTCAAGACTGTTGTTGCAGATTATCCCCTCTCTCCCATCTTCCCTGTCATGTCTGCTGTATTTTGTCTAATACATTGGAAGTGCCATAAAAATAATCGTTTTATAAAGGAAAGAGGAGGCAGGCCAAGGCCAATAAAGGAGTGGTTAGGGGTAGAAGTGCAGGAGAAAGTGCTGTGAGAAGACAGAGAGCAAAAGGGGAAGTAGCCTCTTAGCATTTCAATGTATTTGACCACAATTTCTCAGCAGGGGCAGCTGTGCCCACAGAAAGCTGCTGCCTTCAATTAGGAGCCAGTGTTTGGCTGTTCATTTACAGCTCACAGCAAGGACCCAGCTCTGCTTCAGATTTTCATGTGGCCTGAGCACAAGGCTTGTCTGATTTGTCCTGGTTGGGAGCCCAGCGCAGACCCTCAGTGCATGCTGTGCTTCCATCTCAGACGAGAAGATCGGACATGGATGGAAGCTTGCCTTCTTTTTTGTCTTTGATGATTAGCAGGAAATGCCAGCCTCACTGAAAGCCTCAATAAGGAAGCCTGCTGTAAATAGTCTTACTCAGCACTGGCTTTATCTGGTGTTATCAGTGCCTATCGTACAGTAGCGATGCTGTCACTTCACTAGGACAAATCACTTCTGAAGAATAGGGACAAGATGGAGGCTGGGAAATTCTTATTGGTGAAAGAAGCAGCTACTTAGCTAAAGGTTGTGGGATGAGGAGGAGACAGTTTGATGAAAAACAACAGAGATGTCGCGGAGGAAATGAAGGTGAAGGATTTGAGAATGATGGGTGTTTGTACTTTTCTGTTCTCAGGCCTGTGCAAACTGTGTTAGAATTTGGGTGATATGGCGATGAAATCAAAGCCAGCCTCTCAAAAAGACAGCTATGGGAAATAGTCCAAGACACAACAGTCTGCTTAAGACAAGAGGTTCCCCTTACATAATTCCTCCATTTATAGGCACATGCCTACAGCTACAGTGAGTGTCTAGGCTGCCATTATATAAGTGAAAGGGAGTAAAAATACTCAGTATCTGAATCTGAATTAATAATGATAACAGGCTATCATCTTTCTTTTTTTTCTGACAGTGTCCATAGGCGTTGGGTCTTTGCCCTTGCTCTGGGGTAGTGGTGCGCCAGTGTGTCTGTATGTGTGTATGTGTGTGCATGTATATGCAAGCATGACATCATGCTTGTGACCTTCTGCTATTTTTTTTTTTTTTTTATCTCTCATGCAGCTGACTGGACGACAAGATGGTGGATGTGTGAATGTGATTCATTGCCTTGGAGGAGCCTGAGCAAAGCCGCTGAGCCAGCCAACCAGCGGCTATGTAGAGTGGACTGTCATCCACTCTACATAGCCGCTAAAAAACACTACAGTGTTTTTATGAACCACAATGGTGCTGGCTACCAGCTGGCCCAGCACAGAGTTAGAATGGGTTGCTAAGTCACTGACACTGAAATGAGAAGAGGGATAGCATGACTGAACACAGCGCTGTGACACAGTTGTTTTGAGGAGGGAATTACTCTTGACTTATGGGTACAGAAAACTGGTGTAGTGAATGGGTAGGCAGTCTTCAGATACCAGAGTAAACACCCCTTGATGCCAATGCTATCTTGAGCCCTGCAAGAGTGTCCTTGAGCAAGGCAATGAACCCCTCCAGCTGTGCCGTTCTATAGCTGAGCCTCCCTGAGAGAGAAACAGAAACAGAGAGGGAGAGAGAGAGAGCTAGACGTTTTAAACTGATGATTTGGTTTGAAAGTATGTTAATTTACATCCATGTTTCATAATATTTAGGCTGCAAACACAAATAATTTGGTCTATTACGTCTATTAGCATAAACTAAGGATCATCTTATTCGGTGGTAGCAGCAGTTAAAGGAGTGTGTGTGTGTGTGTCTGTTTGTCTGTAAAGAGCACACACACACACGCACACACATGTCCAGCATGGCAAGCTGTGAAAGCAGTGCAGTGTGAATGCTGTGATCATGAGCAGATGGGCTGCAGTATACCAAGCCTGCTGTTTGGCAGGTAATATTATTCTAGTTAGTTTCGGTCCTAGAGTAAACGTTGACAGCAGAAGACAGAGGAAAAGCAGGGACAGAAAACATGTTGGGATGGGGGTGGGGGGTTGTTCTGTAGGTCTCTGATCTTTTAATTAGGTGAGTACTTCCAATTGATCCCAACCCTCTCCTGGCTTCAGAATATGTCACTGATGATATAAAGCTGGATATCATTAAAGCTCTGCGCCAAACTCTAGTATCATGTGCATGTGTATGTGTATGTGTATGTGTATATGTGTTTGTGTGTGCGCACGTGTCCTTATGCCTCTGGTTTCTTAATCAACCCAAATTGGCTAAATGCCAATCCACTGTTGGGAGCTAAATGAGCTTGACATGTGCTGCCTGGAGGAGAACCATCCTCCCCAGGCTTCACAGTAAAACTGCAGCCCACATGGACTCATCCTGTGGTGCTGGAGAAGGTCAGAGGTCACATCAGTGCTGTGTGCAGTTATGTAAATGTTAGTGGCGACTTGGGGCAAGAGCCCGGTTTGCGTGGCTCAGCCTCAGGAGGACTGATAGGTACTGACAGACAGTCTGGCTTCACCACTGGGACCTCTGCACTGCTGTCTCGCCCTTCATTATTCTGTACTAGCCTCCTGTGCATGCATGTCTGTCTTTCTTTCACTCTGTCCCACTCTCTCTCCGTTCTCCCTGTCCTTGCCTCATGTTTCTGTTGCCACTATATTCTCATCCTTCCCTCAACCTTCTTTACATAAGCTGGAGCTGCACAGTCAGTGCTGACTCCTTCCACGGAGGCTGACGATGGCAGCCTGTTTTGCCATCACCACAGTGTCTTAGTTGGACAGAAGCAATGAGGGCTTGACTGGATTTTTTTTTTATTTGGCTCTACAGTGAGTTCAAACAAAGGTAACATTAAGAGTGTAACAGAGGAAGCAGGGAGAGTGATGCAGTTGTTAGCCAGGCCAGATGTAGCCTAGAGCCTCAAATCAAATTTTCCAACTGCCTCATAGATCAAGCACAGAAATGGAGAATTTTTTGTGGGTTCATTTCAGTGTATGAAACCTTGTTATTTCAGCCAGATTGTCTCAGTGAATGACTGCATGTGTGATTTAGGTGTCTGTCTGGAAGAACACGATGACCACATATTCTACACATTGTCATCAAACAGTCATTAGTGCTTTTATTTTAGAACAGTGACTATGAAGTGACTTTGAAGTCTCTTGATGTAGTAAAATCTGACCTAACATTACTGGGTAATTCATTCATTAATCATTCATTCAAACCTTTAGCTAAATGTTAAGGGAAGAGCCCTTATTTACAATGCAACCAATTTACTGTAATTTGCTTATTGGAAATTTTCAAGTGTTATGTTAATTATAATGTTTGTTATGAAAAGCACTTTACAGTCGGTAGTAATAGCAACGTAATTATCGTAATAAGCTTTATTATGGAACACATAACTTGCTGTACAAGATGAATCCAAATATATGCAATAAAATACATTGAAATCTGAACAAATAACCTAAATTAAAAGTGTGCATGTGTTTGCATGTGCATTAATTGATGCACAACTTAGAATTGGGATACAAAACATTGTAAAGAGAGGGTGAGAAAGGCTAGTAATAAGATCATGCTGCCATACGCAGTATATCATCATATTGAAATGGACAATAGGCTATATCAACACACATTTGTAATACAACAAGGCAAATGCGCAAGAGACATAAAACAATAGAATACAAACTACAGACTATAATGCAGTTAAAAGCCAACCTTAAAAAGTGGATGTTTTTAAAGGAAATGTTTCATAACTGAGGGACCCTGATGGAGAATCCATCACTCTTGCGGGCCTTCTCCACCAAAAAGTGGGGCCAAAGCTCCTGATTTGTTGGTCACTGAAGAGGACATGTGGAGGTCCAAACTGAGATTGTGGAAACTGGAAAAGCAAAATCAGTGGTGACATGGTATGTAGTGGCAAATGGAGATGAACGCTTGTGTCGTTTATTTAAGAGTACTACCTTGTTTGCAGGGACTAATTTGGGTGTTAGGACCTTTGCTGCAAAAACAGTGACTGATTCCTCGAGTGGAAAAGAGGGTGGTTAGGGTTCCTTGTTTGCTGAAAGATTTTCTATGTTCTCTGACAGTTCCTGCAGTGGAAGCAGGGTATTTGACTTAAGCTTAGGATGTTCAGTGATTTTTGGCTATTCTTGCGCTCATAAGTTATTAAAAGCTTAGAGATGTACTTTTGCTCGTAGGTAATTCAAAAAGCCTTGAAGGTGAACAATAAATAGTTAAAAACAATCTTTAATTGTACCTGTAGCCAATGAAACTAAAATGCGGATCATAAACTGTCACTTTTTAGTGGTTGTCAGGAGTCTGGATGTGGCATTTTGGCATTTTTACTGTAATATGCTCTGCATTGTAGAAAACAGGGATGCACAAGTGTCTCAGGATGTTTGTCCCATCTGAGTACAGAATAGAAATTCCTACAGTTTGGGGATTCATTAGTGGATAGTGGGAAAAGCTATTTATGGAATTGAGCACAAACTGCAGTGGTGGTATAATAATAACCTCAGATTTATCTTTGTTTAGGTGTAACAACTTAAAAAAAAAAAAAAAAAAAAAAAAAAAAAAAACATTCAGTTTTGAGTATCCAGAAAACAGTTAGGTAAGCTGTTTTAGATCATGCTAAGGTTGGGTGATGTATCAATATTATATCAGTGTTGAGTTATGAAGCTAGATATCATCTGGGATTTTGGATTTTGCAATATCATGACATGGCATATGTGTTATCTCTTCCCGTTTAAAAGGCTGGATTACAGTAAAGGGATGCAGTTTTCTTTACTTATTAGACCGTTGTAGACGTTCTGTGGCCTCTACCTGCTTAGTCATCATTTCTAAATTACTAATGATTGTTTATCAGAAATCTCATATGACAGCACTGATATTCATCCTTTTCACAATATTGATATTGATGTATTAAGTAAAAGATATTGTGATTTTTGATTTTGTCCATATTACACCGCCCTACTATACAGTGAAACAATATCTGGACCTTCGTCAGTGGAAGTGATGCTAAAGACTCACCTGTGAGGGGTAAAAAAAAAAAAAAAAAAGAAAGAGCTGGACTTTGAAATTATAGGCACTGAGTGGGTGTTTATCTATTAGCAACAGGAGTGAGGGAGCTCTTGATTGCAGAGAGATGCTGTGGTGACTGACTGACAAGTGTGTGATGAGTCAGACATCTCTCACACACACAGCCAGGGATGCAGTGATGAGGCGGGCTGACAAGCCAAAGTCCGACTGACCAGGAAAGATAACAGGGACTCATGCGAGACCGGTGATAACAGTTGTCCTGAATTCTCCCCGAACAGTGCACTTACTTGTGCAGACACACATTAACACACACACACCATCCAGTCTCACCCAATAAAGAGAACGCCGGGGGTTTGAAATATGCCCACTGATAAGAAACAAAAAAATATAGAGGAAACCAGTGGAAGAAATAGGGGAGCGAGAGGCTTTGTACTTGCAGAAAGAATTGGATTTGCTTCTCTTTCAAGATGTGTCGATTGGTGACGAGCAGAGAGCCTCACAATGCCCCGTGACAGCCAAAGGCAAGAGGGAGAAAAGGGACTGAGAGGTGCCTTTGTCTCCGTCCTCTCTGTCCCATTGTCAGCCATATCGCCTTTTCTGGAGACAAGATATTGCAGCGGGCTTGATCTAATGATCAAATCTGAGTGGACCAGTGGAATATATGTAGGGTGGCGTGGCTGTGTGCATATATGTGCATCTGTGTTTGTGTGTTTGTATGTGAGTGTGTGCCAGCTGGGTAGGCGGAGACATGAATAGATACTTTATCCTGATGGTGACCCTATGGACTTGTACACACTCGCCCTCCATCTGAATACGGTGACCTGAATGACGGAGACACCTTAACTAACAGTCTGCCACAATCTAGAAATCTCATCTCGCTCCTTGGCAAAACCGCCTGGCAGGTATTGCAAATCAGTCCCCTTATCATTGTTCAATATAATAGCAGAGTAAGTGGATGCCCTTGGCCTTAATTGACTCAATCTTCCAGAGTGCTGTTAATACAAGATTGTTACACCACATTCAGTCTCCCTCAGCCCCACTCGCTCCATGGGGCTTCATTCTTTCCTCCCACCCAAATTCTCTATTCATTTGTATGCAGGCGGAGAATGTTCACCCACCATTTTGCCTTGCAGCAGGACTTTAACGCATAGCTGTCAAGGTGGGGGGGTGGGGGGTGGGACGGGGTTTGTGGGGCAGGCTCAGTTGTAATGAGACATGGCTCACATGATGCCTAGCAAATGACCTCTTGACCTCTAGTGAGCATGCCATTTCTACAGACAGAAAAAGGCCTTGAGCACATGAGCAGCCGCGCCACACTTCCCTGCCTGCCTGGTACAGTGACAATACTTATTTCTGTCGGCTAATATACCAAAGCCTGTGTGTGTAGTAGCGCTGTAAGAAATGATTGTTTTCATGGTTGATTCATCTATTTCTCCTTTTTTCATTAATTGATTTAATCATTTAGTCTATGAAGCGTCAAAAATAATGACAAGTGCTCACTGGAACTTAGCAGAGCCCAAAGTGATGTTTTTGAAATGATTCCTGTGCCTTACCAGAAGCCAAAAACCTTGAAGTATTCATTTTATAATGCTGGACCGAGAAGAGAATGCAAATCTTTAAGCATTTAGTTGATCTTAATGGAGCTGTGATCAGCTTCAGCTGGTATGTTTACTTGAATAGCAAATAATCAGTTATCAGAATTATAATGAATCCATTTTCTGTTGATTGATTATTCAGTAAATCAATTAACTGTTTTGGTACTGGTGTGTACGTGTGTGTGTGTGTGTGTGTGTGTGTGTAGAATACAAGTTCCAACAAGACATGGCAGCATTTGAAAAAAGGGATGCCTGTTAGTAGAATGATTGTTTGCACAGACTTGGAACACATTTTAAAAAGTTAAGGTATTTGAGATTGAGATTTTTTTTTTTTGCATTGGTGCTTTATTTGGTGATAGAAAGAAACAGTAAAAGTGGGGATGACATGCAGCAGATGGCTTCAGGTCAGATCCAAGCCCAGAACACTGTCATCAGGTCTCAGTTTTAACAAGTGGCACTCTTACCACTAAACTACCGGGGCAGCCCCGCCAAAATCTAACTGTTAAGGTCTAACTGTTATACTGACTGAGTGATGTTGAGTGGTGAGCTCCAGATAAAGTTCTTTTCCAAACTCTTCACATGCTTGCCTGTGAGTGCGTGTAACTCAGCTGGGCATTTGTCTCGTCTAATTTGAAAAGGTTCTGTTTGGCTTCATCTCACAGAAACCGTCAGGACTCGGTGATCAAACTGCAGTTTGGTCTGGTCCCAGTGTTCAGTCCTGCCATTCTGTGCCCACTGGCACCGCCTTAGGGCCTCCTCACGGCAAGGGCACCTTCACTAACCATCACCCACTCCGGCCTGCCAGCACTTTGTGCCCAGAATCATCTCATTCATGCTCAGACACAAAATGGCGACATCTCACACACTCAAGGGACAGCCTGTGAGAGGCTTGCACAGCTGCCATGGGCCCTGTCTAATCTGTCCAATTTATCCCACAAATCCTCCTCACTTCCTCTCTCTTTCTCTTTCTCACACATCCATTCCTCAGCTGCTGCCAACTTCCCCTCAGTTTACTGTAATATTCTGAGTGGGCAGTTTAATCTGTTGCAGAGTTGTAATTGAGCCTACTCGATCAGCATTGTTGTGTCGAACAAGGTGGCTTTCATGATATGGGCCGCGCTGCTCCTGGGAGTGCAGTTTAGTGTAGTATAGATTTTGTGGTTTCAGTCACTTGTCAAAATTTGAAGAAGTTTGACTCCAAAATGACTTTGGGGAAAATGGGATTCACAAAGTGGTTTACAGGATAAATAAATAAATAAAATTAATGGTATTTTTAAAATGGTATAAGGTAACTTTCCTTCTTGGTTGATAAATTGCTAAGATTAAATTTTGGATCTTTTTAATATCGAGCAATGATTTTTTTTTTTTTTTTTTTTCCACAAATTGATTTTATGGTGTTTCGTAATAGAGCTCAACACACATACATGAGGTACTGTAAAATGACCAAGGTTTCTATTGGAATGAGCATAATTACAGTGGGAAATGATGATGCAGAGTTTGGTCATTTCCATTTCAAAAATGGTGATTTGACTTTTCTTTTTTTTTTTTTTTTTTTGCATTTGTATGTGTACACATTTCCTCCCGTGCAAGAGGCACAGGTGCATGAGAAATAGAAATGCATGCTGTGGCACAATGAAACCACCTCTGAGCTACATGACCAGAGTTTTAAGCCACTGTTCATTTTTTTTTTTTCACCTGAGTTATAGATTCTTGGGTCCGGATCAAAGGAAATTGATTTAAGAACAGGCAGCTCGCAGCAGACAGAATTTCCAGCCTCTTACAATTGGATAGTAGTGTGAGGTAACAAATCATGTAGTGTAGTGATGCACTAGTTTCAGGTATGATGTTTTGTGTAGATAGTTATGTTGACTTTAGCTTCCAAGTATGAATAATGCCTCTTCCATCAAACGGATTTTGTGCTGTACTATCAGAAGCTGAAGGGAATGAAAATGAAAAAAGTGAGAGCTCACGGGGAGCTCGAAATGTTGAAAAGCATTGCGCCTTATCTCGTGATCCTTGGCTCGTACACTTAAAGTATAATTGGTTTTGACATGTTGCCCCTCAGGAGTTTTATTTCAGCCTGCCACTGCGGTCAGATAAAAGACAAGTGCAACAGTAAATTGCCGTGTATTGTACAGTGCAGTACTGAATCACAATGCTCGGTGTATTGCAATATATAAGGTAGTGGAATGTCAATGAGGAATCAGCTCCATGGCGAGTGCGAGTCCTGCTGCCTAATAGCAAAAGCCTTTCCCATTCCTGCGCCTCTCTGCCCTGAACTACACAGCCCCTGGTGTGGGCTCAAGCATTGATCTCAACGAGAGAAGACGATGCTCTCCGTCTCCTTTTCCCCTCTACCACCCACTCTCTTCTTTCGTCTTTTTCTGCTGTGCCTCGGGGTGTTTTCTCTGACTCCCTCTTTTCTTTCTTCTTCTCTCTGTCTCTGTCTCTCCGCTTTGATTTTTTTTTTCTTCCCCCCTGAAGCTCGGGACAACCTCCATCTCAGCACGCGAGCTTGGGAACTTTCTTATTCCTAGTATGCAACAGGAGCTGAAGGCCCATTTGAAATTTCATAACTCCTTTAACTTTGATCCAGAAGAAAGAACTTTAAAATTGTGCACATATACACACACGTTTATGCTGCTGTGCTGTGTAGTTAGAGGAGAGACTGCAAAAGAGTCCATTTTCTGCGACAAAGCACAGTTGTGTGTTCTTGAGGGACAGCACCCCTCCAGTTTCTTCTGACTCTGCCAAATGAGGGGGCGCAATGAATGGAACGGCTCAAGTTTCATTTGGCAGGCACGTCCACTTTATTTAAATGTTTTGCCCTCCTAACAGGCTTGTTGGCTTGCTCAAATAGCACTTATGCGCCCCGGGCTTGTACCTGTTCTTTTTTTTTCTTTCGTTTTTTTTTTTTTTTTTCTTCCCCAGATAGGGTTTTCTGTCGTTTGAGCTGACAGGGGTTGCTGCAGTGGTTAGCTTGTGTGCATGTCCTTCACGTTTGTGTGAACAACAAGGGAGTTGGTATAATGAAATTTACCTCACAGGCCAAACAAGTGCAGCTGCACAGTGCAAGCGTGCAGACATTTATTATTGAGCAGCAGGCTTTCATTATTCATATCAGTGGGATTCTGTGCGCTCAGCAGATAAACTTCTTTGAGTCTGTTTGTTCATCAGACACTATACTCATTGATGTTGGCACACAGACTTCCATGAATATTTAGTTTTACAGTGCATATAAAGCGTGTTTTCTAAATGAATGTCTACAGCGATCTAATCTTGTGACAAAATTCTTTGTGGGTTGTGTCACACTGCTCAGGCGGCGTAAAGTTTATCACCGATCATGCTCTTTCTGTTCATTAATGTGGACAGCAAGTCACTGTTGAGTCTCAGGGATTTTTATTCATCCGCTCTACCTTCATTCTCTGAAGATATTTGATGAAGGGAGGGCTTGGATTCTTTGCTGCCTTCTCTAAAGAGTTGTAAACAGGAGGGGAAAAAAGAGCTTTCCATGAACTGTATGAGGGAAAGTTCCAGTAGCAGCGTGTTTAGGGCTGCACAGTATTGACAAGAAAATAGGGACGTGGCAATATCGATATCCAACATCTTCCTACCCATAACAGCCGGTACTGATACCATTATGCATTTTTGTAGGAAGTGTATAGTCTACTAATGCGGCTGCAGAACAGGTTAAGCTGTGTCTTAAGATATTTTTGTTATTTTAAGCAAAAGACCATTTCAGTTATACCCTGTTGCTAAGTTTGGATTTGCATGACGTGGCACAGTTCTAGAAAAAGAGGTCACTCAAGTGCATATCTCAGAGAACTATGGACAGACAGAAATATTGACTCATATGATAATTTTTTTTTTTTTTAAAGCTGATATTGGCTGATACAGTTGATATATTGTCCCAACCATCAGAAAATGTTTCTTTTTGTGTGTGTGCTGGTTATTACAATTACAGCAGGAATTTTGATACATGTCAACACAGCTTTGGTTACATCATCGGTTTAAAGAAAACTTGACGATTCCAACATAAACCTTGATTGGTAAGAAAAATAATGTGCTTTGTTTTTAACTGTCAGTAGTCCTTAGTCAGTATTGTGATTTGGATATTTTTTTCTGGAGCAACTCCTGGAGCCTGTTCACAGCTGTCAGCCCGCAGCCCAGAAACCCTACCAGCCAATGGCTCGCTGCCATCTGAGTACCTGTGTACCATCTGAGTGCCGTGTGCCAGGATGCTAACTTTGATCAGCGCTGAGTGCTCAGAGAGAGAGGCAGGGCACGGTGCTAAACGACTGCTTTGCCTGCAGAGTCCTTCCTGAGTGGGACCGCTCACTGACTTGTATGTGAGAAGTGACCGCAGTCACACATTGAACTTACCGAGCTCAGGTGGAAAGAAAAGAACGAGACAAAAAGGAAGACTCATGCTGTCAGACTACATGAATTCTGCCCAATTTTGGCACCGTTTTACTGCGGCTGGCAAATGTCCGGTGTCACACCCAAATCTGACTTCGGGAATGTTTTAATATTCCAAGAACTTGGATTTGACATAGAGTCTGAAATGTCAGATTTTTTTTTTTTTTTTTTTTGCCTTTTGTCAACTACTGTGACAAGTCCTACACCTTTTTTGAACCTCCAACATGATTACCGGAGGAGATTGTGCTAGACAGTCTAAAGGCTCATTTATGCTCTCTTTACGTACAAAAGTAAAAATTCAAAACAATGAAACCGTCACTGCCCACATGCTTTCATGCATCCTTTCTGGTGGCATGAATGTTAAGCAACAAATCCACTAGAGGGCAGCTCAGAGGCTACATCCCTGACAACAACAAATATGGCGATGGTGGAGAAGGACGTGATAATTTAACTTCTACAAAGAGGCAAAAGCGGAGGCAGAGTTATAGACGGTGGTGGTCTAACATAGGCTACATCATGACATGAGGACAGAGAATTCTTGTCTCTAATTCTTTTCTCTCACTTTTTAAAATTTCTTCTTCATGTCTTGCTCATAGGCCAGTCACTTTAACTATTGGCTGCACTGCCCCCATGATTTCCGGTGGTACTGGTCCGCTTAAAGCAGCACAAAACATCCTTTATTTATGCTCAAGTTTTCGCAGAAAAAAAAAAAAAAAAACACGAGAAATATGATTCAGTCAAAAACTCAGGAGTTAGTGAAGCGAAGAGATAAGTTTATTACACATCTATTTCCTTCGCCACAAGCACTTGTAAAGTTTTCCACTATCAGGAAGGCTAGTTAGCATAACTCTCTGCGCCCAGCCTGACAGCACTACAGTGCCGCAGGTGTATTTTTAGCCAGACAACAAGAGGTCTGCGTGTGTGTTATAGCACCTTACTGTTCAGGGCCCGCAAGGTGTCATCTCACTGCTGAAGGGGTGCCGGCTGGTACAGAATTTTAATTGGCAGGCAGACACGCTGGCACATGCCATGATATGTTCTGCCAACGTGTTGTACAGTGATGGGTGGGTAAGTGGGGGCTCTGGGATGTGTGGACTCTAAAGGGGTATTGACGTGTGTGTGTGTGTGTGTGTGTGTGTGTGTGTGTGTGTGTGTGTGTGTGTGTGTGTGTTGGGATGCAGAAAGGCCTTTAGGTGACACAGATCTATTTGCATAGTGCTTTGATGAGAACTTATGCCAACCTGTTAGGTTTTTGTCAGACAGGCAATTGCAACATGTTCAGTGTGTTAATATTTGAGTGTGTTATTTTGTGATGTCCATGTGCACCAAGCACCAACTCTCCCCTCCTGTAAACTTTGACGTCTGTTCCCACCCGCAGCAGCAAAGCCGCTTCGCATGTCCAGCCCGACTAGGGAGGGGTGCTGGGGTAAGGTGTGCTGTCTGATGAGGTTTGTTGTTCAGGAGGGTAAGCACCATGAGGAGACCTCTCTCTCCAATTTATCCATGTAGCACAACACCTCAGAGTATTTTTCCATCTTCCCAAGGACGTCCTAATTAAATCGTAGACACAGGAAGGCAGCAAATTCAGCATTATATTATCTGTTATTAAAAGTGCCAACCCTTTTGAGATGCTTTAAAAAAAGAAAAAGAAAAAAAAAAACGAACAAAATGATATTACAGGGCTTAAGTTATAATGTGAGAGAACAAATAGCTTTAAAAAATTTATAGGCTCCTCATTAGAATAGCAAAAAAAAGAAGAGCCAGACATGCTTTTTTCCCCTGTGGAGTCTCCAGAGGTGCAAAGTCTCTCATCTTACACCAGATAAAGGAAACAGGGCTCCCCTTGATAAGCTTTGAGTTTGATAAAGTACATTTCTTTGACTTTTTTGCTTTCTGTAGAAAACGAGCTTTTAGCTATTCTGTACAGAGAATTTGAATTACTGATTTAAACCAGCTGCTGGTCCGTTTTACCAGTTTGATCTCTGTTGCCTCTGCCATTGGCGGCTGTGGCTCTGCCAACCTCAGTGATTGGCTGCTTCTGTGTTATTATGTTGGCAGCTGTTCACAGCGTAGGAAGAAACCCAACACAACACAGCTGTAGTATGTGCTTGTAGGTGGATAGCTCTCTGATTCACTGGCAGAGGGCAGAAAATATTCTGGCTAATTTGACATAGATCTTAATCAGGAAGTTTGATGGATGCTTTCAAGAGTGTCAGTAGAACAGTGCACTATTGTGTGTGTACCTTTACATTTAAGACAATAAGCTGAAGCTCAACAGCAACTTAAAGTGAATGAGCAGGTTAGGATTCAGTGTGTTGTTAAATTACACTGATTGAACACATGGCTGTGTGTAGACACACACACACTGTTGAAGGGACTAAACCAGTGACTGGTGATCAGTTACTGCTTGGCAGCCCCTCGGCTTCTGTGTTGGCAACGGTGTGTTTGTTTTGTGTGTATCATAATCTGTGCTCTGTGTGGACACAGCTTCATGGTGGTCTAATGAGAAAATTAGCTCTGCTCACGGTTCAGACCATGAATTTTAAATCACTCGTGAGGGCTCTCTTGTTACACAAGGCTGAGGCCATTTCAGTTCAATTCCAAACAATGCCCGTGTGATTTACCAGTCGATGCCTTCCCTATAGACCACTGAAGTGGTCTGGGCTTCCGGTGCACATTCAATTAATTTATTATTATTGTTTTCTGGAGTGTATAGTGAAAATGAACAATGTCTAGTTCTCATTTCTAATTCTCATTTGCCAGTCATTCTATCCTTTTTTTTAAATGGTGGATTTGTTACAAGTGTTATTGACTTAAAGGTGCGCTGCGTAAAATTGCAGAGGTTTGATTACAGTGAAGTCTGTTTAGACTTAAAAACAAAAAAGGTGGAATAAGCACATAATATGGTGGTGATTGCTATACAGTTCTCATCATCAGACCACCTCACTGATCAATTACATGTTTATTCTACATGTAAAGGGTCCTCACTTCAATCAACCCTTGGCAGTTTTACATAGTACACCTTTAGTCTAGTTGTATATACATAATTTCTTATAAATTCGCTGGAGGTACACATCACAAAGCCACAAGAGCGTGCAGTGTGGTCTGCCGTAAGATGGTTGCATCCTGAGATTTGCATATTTTCTAACTACTATTTTTTATTGTAAGCTAACTGTCGCTAATGAAGATTGCAGATTCACAGAATGGAGTGCAAATGTACCTACTGCTAGCTTTTGCAAGAAGTGTGACATGAATGTGTCGTGAAGGTCCGTGTCAACTGTTAACCTAGTTCATGTTAGCAGCATTCAGATTTTTCTTTTTTCTTTCAGTTTCAAACCTCTTCCACACCATGTTAACAAATAAAGACATCTTCGCTAAACACAATGATATTAGGCTAAGTAGTCAGCAGTGGCTTTGACCTAGTTTGAGGCTGTAATTTGCACCCCAATGCATTTTCCCTTTCTTCTGGCAAGGAGATAGACCCGGAAACCCTGGAACACTTTGGTGGTGTGTCGTGCCTTTTTTTCTTTTCCCTTTGAGTTGACTGTTCATTGCTTTCTCCTTGCTTTTTGTGCTCTCAGTCACATCCCTGTAACCAGCTGTGACCCCTGATGATCCCTGTGTCCAGATGATATTTGCTTTCCCGACCAAAAACCACAAGAATGCAGTGTTGGCATCTGACTTTTAAGTCCCAGATGTCAGAGTTTCCACCAGTCTGTGAACGCAACAGTAACCCGTGAGAACTTTTCAAATCAGTGTGGCCATTTAGCTGACCTACTATGCAACAATAAATTATCTTGGACTAATATAAACCTGTGCAGCACTGTCTTAGGTTACCTCAAACACATTGCAAGTGTCTGTAATAGAAATTAATAGAAACACACGGTCAGAAAACGGTCATTGGTAATGTGAAGTATATGTGAATTTTAGTGAATGGACTCAAACATGCAAAACATTGCGTGGTCTTTTAAATTGTCAAATGTTCCTTGGTCCGAGGTCTCTCTGCCTACCAAATTTTATGGGGATAGGTGCATACATGTTTGAGCTAGATTGCTTACATATGAGCCAAGCAACCAAACAAACAAATCAACAAATTAACGGGTGTGATTACCGCCTTGGTGGAGGTAATTACACCGCCCTCCGTATGTGCAAAAATTCAACAGGAAACACTAGATGATGCTGTGTGTATGTGTATACATGTGTGTGTGTGGTTCTGTGTATGCTTGTGTGTGTGTGCATGTGCGTGTGGGTGCATGCATGTGTGTGATCCTAGTTAATGGTGTATTAAGGGTCTGCTGTCTCTGCCCGGCCCTTCACATAAAAGGCCCTTGACCTGCTCTATACTGAGGGGTCCGTGGCTGTATTGTGTGGCAGTGCAACTGAGTAAATGCTCCATTAGGATTCATTAGAGCCTCTACTTGGACATATTGTCCCGAGTGCAATGAGCCGCACCAGTACAGGCCCCCTGCTCTGCGGCGGCACGTGCCGTCCCTCTCCCTGCTTTGTGCCGTACACAATAGATGAGCACTTTCTGATCTCTTCCTCTCTTTTTTTCTCTCCCTCTCTCATTGCGCTCATTCATCAATTGCTCTGACACATCACCCTGATCCTCTCCCATTCATTTTTCCCTGTTGTTCTTTTTTTTCACCTTCTTTACCTCTGCCTCTCATGGGATATTATAAAGTGACCAATGACATCCCACTGCAGCCGTTGCCATGGTGATAGGTGACAGCGGGAAGCACCACCCAAGATGAATGGACCGTAAAGTAGGAGGACAGTGGTAAGGGGTGTGCAGAAAGGAAAGAGACGGGCTAGCCTGTATATTGAGTAGAGGAATAAAGAAGGAAAAGGAAGAGAAATCGCAGGTATGTGAAAAAATTCTTTGTGTAATGATCACCCCTGATTACTCCTTTCTATATGGGCTACAAAGATGGGCCGAGCGTATTTTATTAGAAGGCCACATCTTAGTCAATAAGGAAGGGGAAAAAAAGATTAGAAAGGGAAAAAAATATAGGATAACCATAGCTCTCTGACAGTGAGAACCATGTCAACTGTCTCATTCACCAAATAAGTGCAAAATTGAGAATGGATGAGGGTAATTTTCTCAATGTTAATCCTGTCATTCTCACGCTCTTTTTCATGGATTGGTTATTGTGCTGAATAGTTATAAATCTGTCTCAGAGCAATCACATGGAAGTCATAAGTTCCTTTTATGTTTTCAGCCGCAGGCAAAGTATTGTGGAATATAAGCCGGATGCCATGTAGGCCTATGATCATGACTGACCATTAGCTATTAAGTAAGGGGTCTAAATTACATTAGTTATAGCTCTTCTCCAATTTATGAGGCTCCATTGGAGTTAATTGCTGGCCAGCATTAGAAGGCTGTGGTTGTTGCCATTTGGTTAATCTGCCCATGGGAGGTAAACTGAGAAATTTACCAGCCAAAAATATTTTTTACTGGCCAAAAAACTGCATCATGCATTATTTACAAACGGTGCTTCTGCGCTTTTAGCCAGGGGTTAAAGCTCCAGGGCTGCTCAGACGACACCTCTCGCAACAATGTTGACCTCCATGACTTTTTCTCTTTGGCTTGACGTTTTCTTTTTGGCGGCCTAACACCGGGAATATGTCACTACATCTCTAATAACATGTAGTGCAGATGTTTCTTGCAGCAAAAACATAGACAGACATGGTGTAGGAAGTGCAAAATAGGAAGCAGCTTTGATTTTTATTGGCTGATGTCACAGTAGGTATGGTGGACAGTGAGGGTCACATTAGTCTCAGCCGGCACACATTAAAAAAAACAAAAAAAAAAACAGCGATGTAAACCTGGCCCTCTGCAGTAAATTATTTACAGGCCACCTGCCTGGTGACCCCAATTTATATATCCGCCAACCCAAAATTTAGCTGCATTTGGCAGGTAAATGGTACTTTTAGGGCAAAAAATGGAAGACATACAAAATGTAAAAGCATTACAATGACAGCAATCATCAGTAGAGATAATAACTAAATAGAATATTACAATAGAGTTATTTATCTCTCTATTTTTCCTACTTTGTCAACAACAAAGAGAATGGCCAGAATGCGTACCATTAAAGGTGCATTATACCAAAATAAGGGTTGATTGAAGTAGCCACCAAAAACATGGATTAAGCACATAACCATCAAAATTCATGGTTATTACACATTTTTTCCCCCTAGCCAAGTCTAAAGAGCCCTCAGTGTTGCTGTGATGAAAACGATGTTGACCATCAAAATTTGTGCTTATTCCACGTTTTTTGTCAGTTGAGTTTAAAAGGCTCCTCACTTCAGTGCAGGTTTGAATAAAGAGTTATAGACGTGACAACAAACTTGATTAGACTACACAGACTGAAAGACAGGCACACGTACACAGACTGAGGGAATACTTAGTTCCCTCAGCTCTATATACTTACTTAGTAAATCCATAGTAAATGAGCCACATTACCAACAAAATATAAAACAAATTGCCCAAAAATTGTTGAATCAAGAGAAAAGGGACGGGGAGGAAGGAAGATATGGAAGAGGGGGGTATAGCTAGTAAGCACATGGACAGAGGAAACAAGGGAACGAGAACCTGTGAATATCAGGTCAACTAACAAGATTAAAAATATTCAGGAATCCAGAGAATGAAAAGAAACAAGGCAACACGATAGAAACGCATCAAGACTTAATGTGATGCAATCATTAAGTTCTTCGTGTTGCTGGGAAGAGGCGCGTGCAGCTTGTTAAGCTTCCTTGCTCGTGCAGGAAACCATTGTCTAGTGATTGCACCACGTTAAGTCCTGTCGTGTTGCCATGGTGTTGCCTCGTTACTTTTAATTTGCTGGTTTTCTGAATATTTCTAATCTTGTTAGCTGGCCCGACGTTCCCAGGGTTTTTCCCTTCACTCTGTCTTTCTCACTTCCTCTTTTATGTTCTGTCACCACTGTCTCCATTCTTGGGCTTTTTTCCCTCGCTATGCCTGTCCATGTGCTTCCTATATCCACTCTCCTCCACCTCCTCCTT
Source organism: Myripristis murdjan (assembly GCF_902150065.1). Lineage (NCBI taxonomy): Eukaryota > Metazoa > Chordata > Actinopteri > Holocentriformes > Holocentridae > Myripristis > Myripristis murdjan. The sequence continues at coordinate 13,347,242 of NC_044003.1, forward strand.
CCTGTCACACTTTTCCCACTTCCCCACCGCCCAGGCTCTTTTGCTGCCTGATTTCTACTTCCCTCTGCCCCTTCTCACCCACCCACTCTCTATCCTGTGCTCCTTCCTTCCGTCCTTCCTTCCATCCCTCTCAGGGTGTTTGCTTTGGTGAGGCCTGTGTGCTCGCTCAGTGTTTCTGGCAGCTAAGCCTGTGCATTGATCAGGGGATTGTGGGAGCACAGAGCAAGTTTGGGGGAATTGAAAATAAGTGGTGAGCCAAGTTGGACCGAGTGCATTTACTCCTCAGGATGGCTTCTCATGGTGATCAAGCCTGTTTATTGGCGTAGAGAGGAGATGATGCCCGAATTCATGTTTACTTAAACATAAAAACGATCTCAGGCAGTTACTGGCATTTTATCAAAGACTATATTTGCCAATCAGATTGTTCACTCCTGATATGATAAAGTTTCTTATGCACTGGCTCAATTCTTAAACATCCGGTCGTGCACCGGGTGTCTACAGGAAGCCAACAGTCTGAAGCACAGATGAATCGACTCCAGTACTGGTTTTAGTATCAGTAGCAATACTGGGCCAAAATGGAGTATTGGTATCAGAGACATTATATTATCAAAGGCCCAGAGTAAAGTCAGAAATGAAAGCCAGCTGGCAGTCTTTTTTGGATTTTTGGGACACTAAAGCCTGCATTTATCAAAAGGTGGAATTTTATGTCAGTTATTTTGTCAAATGACCCTAAACTAAAATTTCCAATATTTCTCTGTTCAGTGAAAGTAATGGGTAGTCTGTATTAGTTTTGATACCTACTGTTTCATATATGTTTCAAGTGGTATTGGTGCGTCCCTTTTGAACAGATTTCTCAAAAAGTATGATTAATTTGTGTTTATCCACTGTCATCATCATCGTCATGCTGGTTTTCAGTGGATTTGAATGGGCTGCAGTTTTTAGTGTTGCATGATTCAAACGCTGTTAAAGAGCTCCTTTTCATTCTGCCAACAATGAAAAATTGATGGCAAACACTGAGTGCTTGTAATTACTGTCAGCCTTCAAAAACTCACATTGCTCAATACCTACAGCCTTGTAGCAAGAATTTAATAAGGTAAGCCTTTTCCTTTTGGTAAAAGATGGACAGGACTTCAGCCGGTAGCATGGCTCAAGTCAGACTACTGGAGAGAGATGTATGAATAAACATGATGCACTTTCTCATGGCACTAGGGTGTTGTGCAGCCCAGTGTGGAGTAGAGGGGCACCTGCAGTAGTAGAGGGAGCAGCCTGTAGGCCAAAACTGATTGATGGAGTTGTTACAGGGTCTGATTACTCTGTCAGCTCAAGTGCTGTTGATTGGCCTTAGGGCCAAGCATAATCTAGCTCATCTATCTCTCTCTCTCTTTCACTTTGTTTCTCGTTTTCTCTCTCTCTCAATTCAGTTGCTTAATTATAATGACTGTATATCCCTCTATGTCTCTCTCTCTCTCTCTCCCTTGCTTGCTCTCTCCCAGTCTGGAGTCCCAGAACAAAGCCAAATGATTAATAAATGATTTCTCATGGGAACCCGATGACAGAGTTGTTATAGTATGGTGTGGAAGCATCAGTGGACCAATGCTGTGTGTGTGTGTGCGTGTGTGTGTGTGTGTGTGTGTGTGTGTGTGTCTGTGCAAAGAAAATGTTCTCTTCCCTCATGAGGACAGCAGTTTTGAGTTAACTTATATCCAATCAGAGTAGCAGCATGCGTTCTGCAATCATTAATCACAGATCCACACTTACACACACGCTGCAGCAGGGGAATCAGACTTTTGAAAAGCAATATGAGTTTATTAGTGTTAATTTCCACTGTATTTAATCAGCAATGATGTGCCACCACAAAAATAAAATAATACAAACGTATAATATAGCCCATTATGCAAAGATGTGCATTTAGAGTCGATATGCTTTATATGTTTTTCTTAAGATAGATGGCAGAAGAAAAAGACTCATAACGCTAAAACTATAACAGGAGCCAAAACGGAGATGCATGAGGAGCTGAGCCAAACTAAAATTACAGGCAAAACACAGGAGGATGCACTCTTAAGTTTAGTTTATCACGTCACCTGTTAGTTTCAGAAAAGCTTTTAAGATTTTACTGGCCACTTTTGAAGCACAGATAGTTTTGACCCACAGTTACATCTCTCACCTCTTAACTACTAATGTGCCCATATGCACTCAGTCTGCTTTATTGGGTCTGCCTGTACAATCTAATGCAGCTCAATGCAGCAGCTCAGCCATCAATTCTACCTTTTAACAAAGTTTATAATGTTCAGTTTTTGCTGACACAGTGTGAGAATGTGTAAATTTAATTATGTGTTTATTATTGAGGTTGTAGTTTGCACTGGTTGTACTGGACTGCAGTATAGTTAGAGGTGTTTCTAATTTTTTGTCCTCTCAATTCATATACATGAGGGGGGGCAGAATATTAGATACACCTCTCCTCTAAATAAAATTCAGTCCAGTACAACAGCCCCACTAATTACCATATAGTTGAATGAACAGCTCTATTGCTGTGACAAAAAGAAAACCTGAGCATTATAGGCATCATAAAAGAAATCTTTATGGCAGATCAGTTGTATTGGATTGTATTAGATTATGCAGGAGTACCTAATAAAGTGGTCACTGAGTGTAGATCCTTCCTCTGATCAGTTTTATATGTAGATTTAAGACTAAATGAAACCAGGCCTCTGCTATCAGAGCCTCCACCCTTTGAAATGCATACCCTGAGGATTTCAGGCCGGCAGAATCAATATTGCTTTTTAAATGACATGACCCCTGTTACTACAGATGTGCTGTTCTTTTTCTGTCTTGATTGTGAATCACTTTGCAAAGTTTGTTTCTGAAAAGATGTTTTTTCCAAAAAAGCGTAGCCTCCTCTGTGAGTGTGATCACCTCCCACCCCTGCCTAAAATGCTTCTGTTTCTCCTTTGTGCCATCATTCTCGCATTATAATTCAAGAGCCTTTATTTTTTTTTTGTCTTTATCCTTTTTTCCCCTTTGAGAAAAAAAAGTGTTTCTCTTTCATCCTCGGAAATAACTCATGACGCACGAGGTAGGAGGGAAGGCTGGAAGAGGAAGAGATTGGTAGAGGGGGAGGGGGATGAAAACAGTGGGAGCTTGCCTGGCAGATGCATGTGTGTGTGTGCTTGCGCATGTGTGTGTGAGTACTTATGTGACTATGCCAATGAGGATGTATGGTACAGGAATGCACAGGATTGCAACTGACTGATTTAATGTGCATTTGCTTCTTTCATTATCTTTTCTATCTATCAAGGACATACTGGCGTGCTTTCATTGACTACAGTAATGAGGTGAATCCAGGTAAAAGGCATTTATTGGCATCCCTTTTTTAAATTTATACCAGTCACAAATAAGAAAATTCAGAGAGGCCGGCAAGGGAAAGATATGCTTTGACACTAGGATGGGTGTTGGAAGATTTGATTAGATTCCACACAAGATCATGAGGCCCTGATTTCATTTGACGCTGAATTGGACTGACTGGATTTTTGTCCAAGTCCTCTTTGCTATAACGGCTTTTAAATCCAAAATGCATTTCCTGCATTTATTCCTTTAAAACTGTGTTTCAAACAACATTTGCAGGATGCATGTGCACTACAAATAACATTTGGCAAAAATGGCACATCCACTGCAAAAAAGGGCATTGAGTAAAAGACTGATGTGAACAAAGATTGTGATTTGTCAGGAAATTGATACTTTTACTCGGCCAGCTGAGATGTGGATTGTGCAAATGAGGCTCAAACTCAATAGACGATGTGTCTATTCTAGACATTCAGTGGATCTAATTTATTTCTAATCTGAGATAATTGTTTTCAAGTTCAAGTTTATTTAGAGCCCTTAATCACAGTTTCTGTGTTAAAGGGCTTCACAATTCCTGAGCTTGTAGAAAACAAAATGACACACCCTGGCCTGAGTTCTCCTCTTTCATATGTTTTGCTCTTGTGTGTATGGTCATAATTTCCATGATTCGAGGCCTAGTTTTAAGAGCTTTTTACATAAGGATGCAGTGGGCCTGTGTGTTAGAGGTTGACAGAGTAACAATTGAGTTCACACCTCCACACTGAAAAGTGGCTGCTCATGGGTTAACCCTCCACTGCCTTAACTACAGGAGCCTGTGGAAAATGTCAGCCTGCTTTGGGTCAACAGGTGGTCCTAATCAGGATGGGATAGACTGTGTGTGCGTGTGTGTGCATGCGTGTGTGTGTGTGTGTATGTAAGAGAGAGATGGAGAGACTGAGAGGAAAATTAATCTTTTGAAGGGATGCCTTGCCATTTCAGAGGTGGGCAGGCATTTGGCACTGTGTTTGAGTTCATGTTGCAATAACATCGCCCGCACACCTCACAGAATCCACTTTAACAACAGCTTAGAGAAGTGCAAGCTCTCCTTCTTTCCTTTTATGGGCATGGATGCTCCCATTTAAGACGACTCTAAGATGAATCACCTCAACAAAGCCTTTTACTGGATCCCCCCCTCCAACCACCCAAAGCTGGGCCATTTCCCGGAATAGCCTTGCTTGCCCCACATTTTTATGGATATGGTCAATGATCATGTTTATTCCTGCATGACGACAACATAGCTGAGACTACAGCGGGATATTAAAAGCGCCAGCCGTCAATTAAAGTTTAATCTGAGTGTGATTTAATGAGGCCCTCTCCCTGTCGAGCACAGTCAATCAGTCAGTCCGTTTGAGCACCTGATCTCCACATCGCTGCACATGCTCTCTCTAATTAAGGAGAACATTTGTAATGGAAGTTAGACGAGGTGTCGTTAGTATGATTAACTGGTGTTGTCACAGTGGGGGTCATGCTGTGAGATGGTGTTAAGCTGTCTGTCCATCTTAAAAGGCTGTTTACGCTCTGCTCTCATCCTGCTCTTAGTTTTTTTTTTGTTTTTTTTTTTAACAGTAATTGTTTATTTTTAATGAGTTTTTTAATGGTCAAGGGCTCCATAACCCTTAAATTCAAATGAAAATATAACCCCCCACCACCCCCCACCCCCCACCCCCCCCCCCCCCACACCCAAAAAAACTGAAGTTGTGAAAAACCCCTAAAATTAAAGTCATAACTTTTTCCAAATTACAATGTTATGCATCACCTTCCTTGTCACTCTTTCCTCTACTCATTCATTGAGGTCATCAGGCACACTGTTTCCTTTACTCTCACATATCCCTTTTTGTAGACTTTTCCCTCTTTAATTCCTCTTTCTCTCTCCCAGAAAGTATTCGTTTGGGATGTTATTTTATTAGAGTGCTATGTGTGGGTCACTGCTATTTATTAAGTGATTCAGATTCTATTTTTATGGAGTATGTAACAGCATATTATGATATATATATATAAAAAAAAAATCACATCATGCATCGTGGAGCCAAACTTTGGATCACAACATCACAGGTTTTACGGGGGCAGAATCATATACAGACCGTCAACAGAGTATATAAATGTATGCAAATTAGTGTCACAGTTTCAATCTTCATTTGAAGGAAGAAAAAAGCAGCCTGATGCAAACTTGTTCCATCACAAGCCATGTTTCATCATAACTTTTAATATCTTGGCAAACTGGCAATATCATGTTGACCCCTACATTTTATGCATGCATGGTGTTTTTAGAAAGCAAAAGGGCGAGGAGTGGGTTGATATAGGGCTGGGCGTTATTGACATAATTATCTGTCACAAAATCTTTGAGCAAATGCCCGATATTGATATTGTGACAATATTGCAGGGATGACTATTTATGCACAAGGCATTATTGATTAACAATCATCAGTGAAGTGGATATGATAATCAAACAGATAGAAACAGTTAGAACTGTGTAATCATTTCAGAAAATGACTTTCCTTTACTGTGATGCAGCCATTAAAACTAGGAAAAGACAGCCCTTATGCCATATCACGACATCCCAAATCCCAGATGATATCTAGTCTCATATTGTAATGTTGATATAATATCTATTTATCTCCCAGTCCTAGGTGCTATGTGCCTTTTCATCTCCCAGTTTGGAGTGGCAGTTCGTTCTTCACATGTTGTACCATGTGGACGAGTGTGTGCTTGAATCAATTGAGTTGCATATGTGCATACATATATCTGCCAACACAGAGCCGCATGGGCTCACACACAGTATGTCATTTAATTCACTCTACATCCAGGCACCTGTCTGCACCTAGTATGCTTCCGCTAAACACATTCTGGCTATAAATTATTGCAGACACCGTGCTCCCTCTCCTCTGTGGTTTGGACAGGACTCCTCGTCTCTGGCATTGCTGCAGATGGGGGTGAATTGGGGCTAAGTAGCCCAATACTGCTGGCCTAATACCATTAGCATGGCTGAATGGGCAGACAGGCAAAGTGCTACAGTACATTAGCTAGGATGTATATGATAAAGGGGACAAGACAGTGCTGACTCAGAGAAGAAGATGAAGGACAACATAGCTGTCAGTAACAACAACACATTGCTTCCACGGCTGCATGGTATTAGAATTAACTGACATTGCAACATCTTTTTTTTTTTTTTTTTTTTTTTTTTGTGATACACATTATAGCATCCAGGCAAGTTTACAGGCAGGTGACAGACACACTCTGCGTGCACAGTGATCAGTTCACTGTGTGCTGTGGTGAAACTGTGCACTAGATCAGTTTATCAAATAACCAAATGAGCAGCGCTATTTCTCAGGTTGTGATTGACTTTGGTTATTTTGGTTTGTTTTTTAAACTGATCAGTCTCACCTCTTCACCACAGCGCACAATGAACTGATCGCTGCCCACGCAAAGACTGCATCTCACTAGCAACAAACTGCATGCATTCAAGAACCCCTAAATCTGACAAAATTATGTTATATCAGATGGACTTTTCTCATATATTAGTCATGGACAAGTTCATTTGCCTTACATGACACTGCGCATCTTGCAGTATGACTGTTGCACGTGCGCATTGCGATGTCGATACAGAAACGATATATCGCGCAGGCCTAGGCTTCCCTTCCATTCATCTCATGTCTCTGTGAATTTATATTGTTCATTAGCATAGCGTATCTTGCACTATATTCTATTTTACACCACCCCCCAACCTGAGCTGCTCTTCTCCCTTTCCATCCCCCTGGTGTGATATTTCTCACCCTCTGATAGCAAAGCAATCAGTTTAACAAGGCCTTTTCTTCTTTATTTACCCCTCCTCTCGCCCCGCTCTCTCCCTTAATGGATTTGGTGCTGTGGTAGGCAGCTAAATTACCAATGTAACAAGGCCTGGTGCACTAATGAAGTTTTCCTCCCTCTTCTCTCCCCTCCCTCTCCACCCTCTCCTTTTCTTGCATGCTGTGTTGGTAGGTAGTGGTATCGCAGCGAAAGGATGCCGCTGGTGAAGCGCAGCATTGAGCCCAGGCACCTGTGCCACACAGTGCTGCCCAGGAACATCAAGAATGAGCTGGAGTGTGTGACCAACGTCTCCCTGGCCAACGTCATCCGCCAACTCAGCAGCCTCAGTTAGTACCACGTGGACACACACACACACACACACACACACACACACACACACACACACACACACAGAGAGGCATTCTCTCAAACACAGTTACTCACCCACACAGGCTGCCACACACATTAGGTCTTCCCTCGATTTATAGCTGAACATTCAGTATTAGGGATTAAATCAACTAAGGCATAGCTCAGAGTTACTGCAGTTACAAGCAAGCAGTGCCTCTCGAAGTGGATTTTGGCCCCAGAGGCCCTTTAGGGGCTTCCAGGGCATCCTCAACAAAATAAGAAATTGTCTAATATCGCAATAATTTAATTTGCAAGATATTTTTATCTAAAAAATGTATGCATGATAATTTAACATTAAGTTTTAATCTCACCACTTATAATAATTTAAATAATTTAATACTCAACACAAACCAAAATCTAATCTCACATCAGGGTTCATGGGGCAAAATCACTTGAAATGAGTGTGCCTAATGAAAGTGAACAAGAAAAGGTCTGAAAAACCCTGCTATAAAGAAATGTTGCAGTGTAAAGGACACCACAGTTTGTTATTAAACACTTACACAAGCCACACAGTCAGTTGTAATTCTCTTTCAAGCATTGTGTTTGTCCTGGAAAAAAGTATCCATAGTATACTGGTAGTTTAATGTGCATTTTCTATCAATACAGCGTATTTGTGATCCAAACATGGCCACCAAACAATGTTTTTGGTGGCAGTTTAAGGACTAAGAAATATTAAGATTAATCTTTTGAGGTGTAAATAACACTTTCTGTGTTGACTGACAGATTTAAGGATTTCGGTGTGCTAGATCACAGAGATTTATACATTTGCAATGCAGTGGAGAGGGTATATGTAGGAGGTGCAAAATTTGCATTCTTGGCTTTTCATGATCAGGTTTACAGACCAGATGTCCAAATATGCTTCACTAGCTATTGCTTCTTTTAGAATGTCCTTAGGTGGGCACAGACTTAACACACATTTCTAAGGAAGGGTTATTGAATAACATACTGTGTTATGCAATGTGGCTCTGGCTTCTGAGCTCTGATATAAGAAAACCATCTCAGATTTACAAAAGTTGAAAAGCCTCATTCAGTCCATAGGGTCATGGTATGCACTCAGTGCTTTGCGTAGGAAAATCATTGCCTTTATTTAGCAGGACAGAAGTTGGGATGCACACAGGCATATGTCACAACTTGTTTCTCACTGTTTGGACATGTGCTCCCATCCCAGAAAACAAAGAAAAAGTAGACAAAAAAGTAGTTTCCCTCCCACAGTTCCTGGTCTCCAGTCCATTGAGAGTTAATCGGTATCTTGCTTTTGCCCTAGCTGTGATTGAAGTAACCCGTCTGTGTTAAAAAAAAAAAAAAAAAATCTTCAGTACATACACCACTATTAGATTTCCGGAACAGTCAGCCACCAGTGTTTGCTGCCCCAGGGATCAGCTGTCACCACCAGCATGGTGTTTTTCTCAGCTTTCAGTATCAGTAATTGCAGAATATCATCTGGAGAACTAAATCTTTGTGACAGAAAAGAAAAAAAAGTGCCTTGTTGTAGTTTGCCATTTCTGAATATGCCTTTGACATATAGGATGTTTAAAATAGCTTTTCAAAACTAAAGAGTGTGCACAAGTGTTGGTGGCCAGGCGTCCCTGGAGCGGCCAACCCCGCAGTTTGACAGCTCATTCTTTAGACGTACGTGAAACATAGCTAACAGGTACATGAAAGTGAAAACGTTTGCCCAAACACAATTTCAAAGTTGTCAGTATAGAGCTGAGATATCGAGACCAACGCTGCAAACATCATTTTGATACAATTAACAGCAAACCTCTATTTTCAGGCAGGAAACAATTTGTTTTTTATCACTGCATACAGAACGCCTAATAACATTTAATTAATGTGCAATGAATCACTCCACACAGTGTACGTTTAACACAGGCAGTTTGTTGGTGGCAAGTGTTAAAGATAAAGTGTGTGTGTGTGTGTGTGTGTGTACAGGTAAGTATGCAGAGGACCTGTTTGGAGAGCTGTTCAATGAGGCCCATTCCTTCTCTTTCCGGGTCAACTCCCTGCAGGAGCGCGTTGACCGCCTCTCCATCAGCGTCACACAGCTGGACCCCAAAGAGGAAGAACGTGAGTGATGTCCACACACACCACACACACTTCACAAAAAAAGTAATGTCGTCTCATATTCAGTGTTCAAATCTTGCTTTTTCTTAGAAGAAAGTGAAGAAATCTGCCAGCTGGAATGGGACAATTCCTCATTTCCAGGGCTAATCAAGTTGTCTCCAGAATTTTCTCGAATATGTTGATATTTTCTTGATACAGGTGGGCTGGTCTGCCTTATTTGGTCTTGTGTCAGTGTATTTGTACTGGTTCCTTAAAAAAAAAAAAAAAAAAAAAAAAAAAAAATTTGAAACAAGTGAAACTGCATTGGGAACAAGTGGAATTATCTCATCCCAGCTCACAGTTTGTTTTTTTTTTAAATTATTATTTGTTTGAACAAAAAGATTTAAACACTGAATATGTGATTAAATGACTTGTTACAATGGAGATATTTTGAACACACACACACACACACACACACAGGCACACACAGGCACTTACTCCCTTACTCTTTCACTTTCTCAAGTTTTCTTCCCTCAGTCGCTCCCTCTCCTCTCCAGTTTCATCCACGTATCTGTTACTGCCTGCAAGGGTGCTTGCGTTATTTGTATGATGGTGTGTGTGTGTGTGTGTGTGTGTGTGTGTCTACCTATGTGTGTAGCTGTTTGATGGAGTTCATCTCTCCTCCCGTTGCATTAATGGCCATTATTAGGGGAACAGGCAGCGATGAGACGGTGTCATTTTTCACCCCCCAACAGCAGCACAAACCCAAGTCTCCATTAGAAGCGTCCTGCCAGAGATTTACTTTGGCTGGATGTTCTTTTACCCACTAAAGGCCCTGCTTTGTTGGGAGAAATAGGATCTATGGTTAGACGGAATCTGTTGTGTGCGATAATAAAAAGGAATGGGATAATGGACGGGACTGTCAGGTAAACTGGGTTATCCGGAGCGAGGGGGAGAGGGCTGGGTTAGCAACACAGCGAGGGGAGAGCGCAGAGGGTGCAGGGAGAGAAAGAAAGAGAGTACAGCGAGGCAATACCACGCTCCGCGGCGCCATATCGATTTCCCATGGGCCAGTGCTGTGTTTACGGCGGTGCACAATGCTACTCCAGCTGCCTCCTTGTCACTGACATGGAGACAATAAAATGCTCACTGGGTTGCACTCGTCCGCTTACGGCTTCTCTGTGAGCGCAAACACAGGCTTCAGTGGTTTTTACAAGGTTGCAGTCTTGAGAGCGGAGAATGGCAATGAATTGTTGCTGTGTTTTTCTTTTTACCAAATCACGGGGTTTGAGTTTTAAACAGAGGCTAAAACTCGGCATGCTCCCTTCTAGATCCAGATTTGTTTGTCCTTTTTCCTCCCTCCCACTGCAATCAAATCTCCTCTATACTTGTAGCCGCCCACCCTCTTCGCCCTCTGGATTGCTTTACACACTGTTTTTTTTTATATTTCCTCTCCTCGTACTCCACTTTTCATTCCCATTCCCTTCCCCGTTTCTCTTACTATTTCCTGCTCCTTCCCTCCCCGCTCCTCCTCACCCTGATCCTCATCCGAAGAGTTGTGCTAATTAAATAATAGTGTGTGATCTAATAGTTGAGGTCTGCCATTCAGCTTCATGTAGTCCCGTCTCCGCTGGCAAGTGACTGAGGGGTTGAAGGGCAACCACACACTCACTACTTGTTTTTCTCTCTTTCTTTCACTCTCCGCCTCATAAGACCGCTCTTTCTCTCTTATAAGCACACAGCACACAGGGCTCATTATCTTATCCTACAGAGGATGAAACATCAACACATATCTAATTCAACACACATCGAGGGAAGGACTTTGGGAAAAACACAAGAAAAAACAAAGCCAACCTTTGTATCGCTCCGGCAAAAAAGACTAGTTGTTAATATTCATGTGACTTTTGTGGGTTTTCTGTGTATGAGGTTTCTCAGTTTGTAATTGGGTGTGTGTGCGTGTGTGTGCGTTTGTCTTTGTGCATGCGCTCCTTGTCTTTATCACTCCTTCTATAATTTAGCCTGACTTTCTCCCTCTAGCCTGATGTATCGGCTAAGGATAATGATCAGCTCAGTTGCAGTTTCAAGGGTGGGGAGAGTCGGTGGGTGGGTGGGTGGGTGGAAGGTGTGGACAGAAAGAAAGAGGGAGGGATGGAGGACTAGAAGGATGGGTGCGTAATACAGGACACTGCGGTAAAAGCAGTGGAGTGTAAACGGCTTTATGCTGCAGCATCTTCTGGGCCAGGTTAAAATGGCCGCTGCTGCAGATTGGAGAGATTTCCCACTCAGTTAAACTCCTCCACGCTCAAGTGTAGCCAAATAAAGCCTTCTTGACTTAAAAGTGACCCTGTTTCAACTCCACTTCCATGTTATTCTCATTTTTAACTGCACTTAACATATTCCCCTGCTTGATTGCAGTGTAAAATATAAAATCTTATTTGCTGCCGTGGGTTGCGTTCATCTGGTCAGGCAATATTGCAGCAAGGCAGCTGTAGTCACATTTTACGCTGTCCGCTGACACAGTTATCCAGAACAGCTTACAAAGGCAAAACACACAACGGTTCAGCCTCTTGTTTTAGGACTCTGTGAGAGGATTTATAGCTATTTATTCATACACAGCCGCCAGTAGTCATTCTACTACTTATATGACTACTGTATATCAATATGACACTCTAACGACCCTTTCTTCTACCTTACAAATAAAAAAGTGTTACAGTTATGGTCAGGTGGCAGGGTGGCTCAGTGGTTAGCGCCGTTGCCTCACAGCAAGAAGATCCCGGGTTTGAACGTCAACCTTGGTCCTTTATGTGTGGATTTTGCGTGTTTGCATGGGCTTCGTTTGGGTGCTCCGGTTTCCTCTCACAGTGCAAAGATAAGCAGGTCTGATAAATTGAAGACTCTCGTTGTGAAGGTAAGGCAGACAGGAGGAGAAGGGAGGTGGTTCATTCACAACCTACTTACTTAACCTAGCTAAAAGATCTACGTTTTTTCAATTTGTGAGAAAATGCATTTTCTGAAGCTGATGGGATCAAAAAAGGGAATTGACCCCGATTAGAGTACCACAGATCTTTGACTTGACTGTGGAAACTTAAGAGAGATAATAGCGAGAAGAAGCTTAGGACAGAAAGGGTCCTGCAAATGATGGAGATGGCAGTAGACAGATGAATGTGCCAGAGAGATGGACAGTTCCAGGAGTGAAGCTTTCATTTCCTGTAATTGCTATCTCCCCCCCCCACCCACACACACACACACACATACACATGCATTGTGCACAGTGTAACGCTAAAGCATATGCTCTTAGCACAGGCAGACAGACACGCTCCAGCGCTGACTGTAAAATTGTCTGTGTGGGCCTGTGATCCGTATGAGAGAGGAGGAGAGACGAGGAGAGGGGCTCCAGAGTGGATGAATGCAGGCTGGAGTGGATCATAAATCATGACTGTAGAGAGATGAAGATAAGAGGTTGAGGGTCACGTAGCATGATGGTGAGCAGGGTGTGGAGCGTGCGGTAAGAATTGATAACTGCTCATGCACTTAAGGCTCTCCACAAAACCGCTTGGCTAGTTTTTTTGAGGTTGCAAAGTGACCGAATGCCATGAAGATTTCACAATACTGTCCTAATCCTATTCTTTTTCATTCTGAACATGTTTATTTTGTCATAAAATGTTTCCGTAAATTCCCGTAACACTACCTGTCCACTACAAAGATTTATATTTTGCATCAACGTTGTTAGGCATTTAAACATTTTCAGGATAGAAGGAGGACAGTGAAGCTGGAAATCAAAAGGAAATAGGAAGCAAACAGGAAAATTTGAATCCAAGACTCTTCATGTGGATAAAAAGCCTTTTAGTACATGGCTACTTCATGATTGAACAATTAAAAACTTAGATTTATTGCCATGAAGTAGGCATGTATTAAAGGCTTGTAGCAGAGTTGGATTCATATTCTTTGTATTTGCTTATTTTTAGGGATTTTTCTGATCTGGCGTGCATATGTGTGCACTGACAAAATAAGCTTCCACTGGTAGATCACCAACGTTGCAAGAAAGAATAATGACGGGACAGAGCCATGACAATATTCACACAATCAAAGATTAATGCGTTATTAGACTATAAGTGTTCCAGTGGGAGAAGAAATAATAAGTAGTGAGAGTGAGATGGAATTTGATAGTTAATATTTCCCTAAGGTCAGTCTTTAATTTAAAATAATTTGCACACAGTAATTATTTTTGTCATCCTATCCTGTAGAACCGGTTGGGAATTTTGCTTTAAGCCTCACCCAATTAGATATATGTTGTCGCTGAAGCATTTTCCCACCCTGGAGTGTATCAAAATCAATCACAGGCCCAGTGCATCCTTATGTCTCTTAATGAACAGACCGGCACAGCGCAGCTTGGTTCAGCTTCACAACTGGATACAACACCTGGCTTAAAGGATTCAGACCTGTTATAGAAGGATACACCGGACTGGATTATGTTTTATGGGCCAGGGCGCAAAGCTGCAGCATGCAGAGGGGGAAGATGGTGGACAGTGTGACGACTGTTTAGCTGAAGGTCAGAGAGATAAGAAGAGACGAGTGATGTATGTGGTGGCGTTGGTGGGGAAGAGGTAAAGTGCTTTATTATGTCAGTTTATGCACTTTCAACTCCATGCACATACATACACACACACACACACATACACACACACACACACATGGACCCAGTGAGTCCTTGACCACAACATACATAGCCTCCAGCCTTTTAAGGGTATTGTCCTTTTAAATTGCCCTTCAGGCCCTCCTTTCCTCTCCTCCCTTCCCCCTCTTTCTTTCTCCTCGCTTCCTCCTCTCTCCTCTCTTCCTCCTCTTCTTCCCTCCTCCCTCCTCTATCTTTGTTGTCCACTCTCTCTCTCAGTCTCATCTGTCTGATTGATCTCTGCTCTCTCTCCATCTTGTATGAATGCTATTTGTGTGCTGTCAGCCTCTCTTCCCATATCACTCTGGCCAGCCAAACTAATGGCCTGTATCCCCTATTTAATGGCACTGTTATATCACCACGCTGGCTGCAGGCTATTATTGAAGGCCACAAAGCCACCCAGAGTCCCTCCAGGCTCTATCTCTTTTTTTATGTATAACCCCTTTCTGCTTCCCTTTCTTTCTATTAGTCCCTCTCTCTCTTTCTCTTTCTCACTCTCACAATCCAAAAAGAGATTTCTTCTTCTAATAATGCCAATCTTCTTTTCGAATGTCTCTCATATCATTTTTTTTATTTATTTTTTCAATATTTCAGACCCTCTTTTCCCCTCCCTTTCCCTTATCTTTGACTGTCTTTCACACTTCTTACCGCTCGCTTTCTCCATTTCAGTTTCAGTGTCAGTGAGCGTTACTGGCGTGGCATACTTGGGCACATGTTGCCAAAGCATCGAGTCAGACATAAAGGAAATAGAATAGTGTATTAAATAAACAGATAAAATAAAATAAAACAGTGATGATTTCCAAAAACGTAATCATAAAACACTCGCGGTGCATATTCTAGCCCTGCAAAGTTAAAAGAAGGAATCACAGAGTTGGTTTGTTGGTTTTTTTAGATCATGGTGTAGCATCACATGCTGAACACAGAGCGCTAGTGTCTTCATAAAATAATAAATTTTCTAAAAATTACCTGTCTCTGTCTGTCTGTCTCTCTGTCTCTCCCTCTCTCTCTCACACCCACATGTTAGCTTTGTTTCAGTGACTAAAACGATTGTAGTCTGGAGTGGGCAGACGGGTCAAATGCTTAAAGGAAACCTGCTAGACATTCAAACACTCGGGTCAACGCATGTAGACGAGCATGTATACACACACACACACACACACACACACACACACACACACACACAACGCAGAAGTCTCTATTCAGCTGAGATTTCATACTATAGTTACACGTAATTGATTATGTCTATCTTGCCTGCCTCACCCAGCCTGGTGGGCATGAGGCATTCCATCCAAAAGCATTGTGGGTAAAGTCCAGAGAGCATATATGAGAGGCTCCGACTGTGATCAAAGCCCCACGTCTGCTTCTGAATCACTATCTCGCTCTCCCGCTCTCTGCCTCGCTCAGAAACAAGTGGCTGTTCTAATGGAGCACATTCAACATTTTGCATTGCATACTGTATCATTATTATACAATTATTTAATCCTCAGTCAAAAATGAGGCGACGGGGAAACTCAGAAGAGGCCAGCTACTCATTCGGCAGCACACAGTCGCTCATTATAACACAAATGTCAATACTAATACAATGTTTCCGTGCTAACCCGAGATAAAGAATGTGCGTGTTTGAATTCTTACTGTTTTTAAATGTCGTTGCACCCAGATAGCACAAGGCGCACTTTGTTTACCCATCGACTCGCATGCCACGCTAAACAGTGGCGATGGAGCAAAGTTGGTCGCAGCGACAGAGAGGACGTTCTGGAAGATTCCGGGATCCCAAAGGACAAAAAGCGGAGGACAAACAGCGGAACGAGCTCACATAGGGAGAAGGAGAGTGATGGAACGAGTGGGAGATGAAGCTAAAAGAGAGCCGCTGTAAGGAGGAGAGGGGAAGGGGAGATTGAGGGCTAGTGGGAGGAAGCGTGCAGGAAACGAAATATAGGGCAGCATTTGCATTGTGGAAGTACAAGAGGAGAGGGAGACAATCTCTCATGCCAAAACGCTGCATGGACTGTGCCTTTTCTTATCTGCACTGGCTGTATATAGGATTGCACTAAAATAAGAGAAGGAGAGGAAAGAGAGAAGACTGGGAGACATTATTTTTTTATAGACTTTGAGGGCTGTGTGTGTGTGTGTGTGTGTGTGTGTGTGTGTTGAGGAGAAGTTCCTCACCTTTCCCTGGTCGACAGTATATTAGCTAGATGCTATCGTGCTGTCTGAGAAAGATATGAGCAAGCGAGATAAACTATCCACTACTCGCTCACTGATAAGAAACTCTGCAAGCAGAGATCAGTGGCTGCCACAGCACCTGGTACTGCATGACCCAACTTGCGCATACACACACACACACAGGCACACGCACACACTCACACTTAGTCACACACACATACACAGCACTCATTTTTTCACTCATTAGCTCAATGTGTTTTCTAAATGGGTGTAATTGGTAGTTCAGCTGAATAAGTGATATTTAGTAATTAGGATGTAGGACGTCATGTTAAGATACCCATCTGTGTGTGTGTGTGTGTGTGCATGAGTGAGTGAGCCAGTGTGTGTATGCGCGCGTGCCTGCTGTGTGTCTGCCTGCATTGATTAGTGCGTATCGCAGAGCTCGGTGTTGCTTGGCAGAGGTTTTCGGCTGCCTCGCTCCGCATCAAATGCATCCTGACACAGACTGCCGCACTGCCTCTGTCTCTTGTCCGTCGCCTTCACGCCCACCTCTCTCACCATCTGACAGCCCTCTGCTTTCCTACAATGCATTGGGGCAGCAGCGCTCTTGCTCAACAAACTCAGCAACACAAAATTTACACCCACCCGTTTGGCCAGCGGCCTTGTTTCACTCTGGCAGGGTTTTATGTGTCAATAGCAGTCTACTCTGTAAATCTATTCTGTAAAAATGGAGTAGTGAGTGAGGAGAATGTCCACATCATCTGGAGATGCACTCCTCTGTAGCTGATCCTGCACTCTGACATCCCCGTAGATGGGAGCAAGCCAAAAGTGAATTTCCCCACAGGGATCAATAAAGAATCACAAAAGCATCACTTTAATGTTCATATCCTCTTTCAAACGTCTTCCTCCTGTACTTACTTTTCTCTCAACTTAAAGTCCTCTACTTCTCTCCTTACATCTTGTTTTCTGTTTGTTTTGCTGAAGCTTGCACTTAGTATTTGCCCTTTTTTCACTCACTTTTCTCCCTTTTACCGAAGACTTACCGCTAAAGAACAAGTGTGCATAAATAAGTCCCAGACTGCAAAGTTTACCTTCACATTCACAGACGTCACAATCTACCAGCCTGACTGAAATACAGCATTTAAGTTACATTGAGGCTAGGGTTGCCTGTCTGAAATGAGGAGGACGTCCTGCACTGTTGTGTCTTACACAGGTTGCAAATTAGCAGGTGACCTATTTAAACCTCTGCCGGGACTGTCCCAGGACCCAGGACTGCTGCAGGGTTCAAAACATGGAACTTAGATGCCATTTAAAACGTTGACACTGAGCTGCACGATCTTAGTGGGATTTTTGGTTAGTTTAAAAGGGGTTTAATATAATCAATCTGTGGTCACAGGTTCTGATCCTGCCTCTTAAGATCGGTTGACTGCAATGTTAGTGATCTAGGAATTGCCACTGCTGCCTCCACCCACTTCAGTGCCACATTTTCCATTGCATGCCAGGGGTTTGCATTTTGTGGGAATCTGAGGGATTGCCATACAGCACAAAACAGCTGCTTTACAGCTCCTTGGTACACAACAGGAGGACGGCTCTGTTCATAAAGTGCAAGCAGAACTAAGGCCATGTCCTCACTAAGCTGAGTAAACTTGAAAATACGAGCTGGCTCTCCACTGTCGCGCCAAATATGGGCGTGCTAGTGGGTGCCAAGGCCAGTTGCATTTCCACTGTCACTTCAGATCTTTGATTGCGCTTCGGTGGGGCGATGTCGAGGCCAGTTTCCAGGTGGTAATGGCTCACTGAATACCTACGGGCCAGACAGGGCTAATAATCGAGGTCTGAGGCAGAATAAAGGGTCGTAAGTGAGGAGACAGGTACAACTGGTAAGTACAGATGTCAGTGAAGCAGTTTGCTTTTGTAGCAGCAAAATAACAGAGAAAACAAAAATGGAGAACAAACGGCAGTACCGGTCAAATGCCAATGTCAAATTGTTGGTGTTTGCTGAAAGGAGGGCATTATGTAATATACAGTGAGAGAGCTGGCAGGGGTGGGGATCCAACACACAACGTGACAGGTCCGCCAAAAACTAAAAAAAACGGAGGTCTCAGTACAATGTAGTTAAAGAACACAATGCAAAGTGGTGTCCAAAGGGAAGAAAACAAACCCTGTTCCATTCTGTAGTAGTTAGTGGGAGGCAGGTTATGGGGCAAGACTGTGGGGTTATCGGTACGACAGTGGAAACACGAATGCTTTTTGTTCTCATGGATTTAGGTCACAGGCCATTAGCACTGTTTGACTCAAGCCCTAGCTCGCAGTGGCATAACAGTAGAAAACTGACTGGTGCTCTATCTGGAGAGCACACTAGCATTTTCAGACAGTTTTTCAAAAGCCCTCTCTCCATTTGGAAACACCTTAAAGTCCCCTATCAAGCATGCACAGGCCATGTGCATGGTCTACAATTTCTCAATACTAGACCACAGCTGAGATCACATAACAGCTTACATCAGCATTTTCAAAAAGCTCAACTCTCCCTATCCACACTACAACTTCAGACTGGTGTTTTCAAAGTTGCACACTTTGAAAGTGTTTTTGAAAAGCTCCATTCCACAGGTAGAAAACACCAGCTGTGTGCATGGAAGGGTTTCCTGCAGTGTGGTGGATGCTAGAACAAATGAGTGGAAGTAATAGAACATCTTATTGTAGTAAAGTGAAAAAGAAAAGATGGGAGAGGGAAGCTGCATTCCCTCTCCAACAGGAAGCACTAGCGCTTATGGGAAATATGGTCTTAATTTTGAGAAACATCGATATTTGACCAATAATATCACTGCCATGAGATCAAAGCCAGCAATTCACTTCACTAGGGTCTAATTTGTTTGCTGTAATGATGCCATGGTATCTAATGACATAAATTCATACATTCATGTCTCAAAATACTACAAGTAGCACAACTACATGAAGAAGGGCAGGGGTGCAATGACATGTGATAAGTATAAAATTGTGTAGCTGCTATTCTTATCAAATAAATTCAAAGTGATATGATCAAAACATAATGTTGAAATAATCATTTGTACATATTTTTGTCTTATCGCAATGTGTAGCAATTAACCCTTTGAACCCTCAGCACATTCACTCGATTTCTTTCAAAAACATCATTACGGGCAATAAGCAAATTAGAAAAAGAAAAAAAAATACATACTGCAAGATTAGTAAAAAATAAAACAAAACACAAAAAATGGATAAAATTACCAGAGAATTTGTAAATAAATTACCAGAAAATTACGCCAGATCAGTGATGCTGTATCGACTTCAGCTCTTGTTTACATGCTTGTGCAAAGTGTCTCAACACAGTGCTTCACAAGCATTTAAATTAACGTGAAATAAAACCATTCCTCATTTTGCTGAGGACCGCCTGAGGGACACCCGGCGATCTCCAGACTAGTGGATTAAAAGACCACCTCTGAGCAAGTAGATCACATGAAGACAAAGACGTTCCCCACAGTCTCCTCCAAAGTTTATTGCTGTTGTCTAGACATTTATATTGTGGCCCACACCAGTCAGGTCCCACTGACTTGGACGTTTCATCACTGCAGCTGATAAGCCTAGCGTCTTTTGGTGAATGTATGTACAGGTAGGTGTGTGTATAAGTGGGTTAGTTTCTCCGTTATGTCATCAGCTGTCTGTCTGGGAAGACTGCTCAGATTACTGAACTTCTCCCTCATGGGATCCCCCTCTGCTCGTCTTTCTCTCTTCACCCAGCCACCGCCTTCATTTGCATCGTCTTCTCATTGTTCCTGTGTTAGTTTTATACTTTCTCACTTTCCATCTACTCGTTTCCTATCCTCTTCTCATCGTTTCCATGGCAGTCCTTCTGGTGATTGTTTCACTTTGCTATTTTCTTATGTCAACTTTGCCTCTCTTTATTTTACTGTTAGCACCTCTTTTGTTCTCTTTCTCTCTTTGCTTGTCTTTGTTCCCCTGTTTTTATTTCCCTTCCTCTACTGTGCTCTTGTCACTTTTATTATCGCCCTCCCTCTCTCCGCTCTTCCCACTCTCTCTCCCAGAGTGCTACTTTTCAGACTTCGGTGTGCTGAAAGTGTTTGTTAATAGAGACTTCAGTGCCCCAGGCGTCTGGCCTCCCTCTGCAGAGAGTCTGTGGAAGTCATTACCCAGCTTTAGCTCCACAATGTAGTAACCTGGATTGGGTTATCTTATAAAACTGAGGTGTCTGAACAGTAAATTGGCTTTATCTGTCTCATTTTAGAAATCTAAAGCTAAGATGATGCTCTTGATCTCTCAGCTGGTGGAGTTATGTGGTTAAAATTGTTTGGACTGCCTTGGGTTACAGTTGCGCATTGAATTAAAGAGTCTGTCAAATTGTATTGTAGCGCTGTAGAAGGTTTAATAACGGTTAACTGCTGTGACAATGCTTTATCTATGTATGCCACATGATATTCTCCACTGTAACTAAAACAGCGGACTTTTCCAGTCTTCCCTTGGGCAGGAATAAAGTGTATCCACTTCACTCATGCATAATTCAGACCTGATTGCAACTCTCTGGGTTTCTTCCCAAGACTTGGTACTTGGTCTGCTCGGACCTGCCAGATTGAGGGTTAGCAATCGTCTGGTTGTTTTTCTCCTCCTCTCAGCAATTTCTCAAGGCTGTTTTTCTGAAAGCTTCGACCATGCGGCATCGATTTTCCCCTGTTATTCTTCTGCCCTCCTAAAATGTCAGATGTTTCTGTATGAAAGAAGGGCAATTATTCCCACAGCATCTGACAAACGACCTTATTGTATCCCAGCCTAGCTTAGGCTTCATGTCTGGATTTGCTTTCGGGGAAATTGAAGTTAGCCAGTTAGGACAGCAATATATCATTAGCACCAGGGTGGATGACAGTGGTTCAGATGGGTTTAATACTCCTTAATACTAAATGTGACTGTTTGAGTGATGATGTCAGCGTCTATTTTGATGACGATAATGAGGAGATGGATCCAGATGTTAATTATTGTGTTCACCACAGAGACTGAGAGAGAGTGTGTGTGTTTTGTGTGTGTACGTGTGTGGCCTGTATCTCAAAGTGATACAGATGCACTTTCCACACAGAACTGGACTAAATGACCATGACACTCTCACACCCTATTTACCCCCATCCTTTTCTCTCTGCCTCTTCCTCTTCCTCAGTGTCTCTTCAGGACATCACCATGAGGAAGGCCTTCAGGAGCTCCACTATCCAGGACCAGCAGCTGTTTGACCGCGAGACGCTGCCCATCCCGCTGCAGGAGACCTTCCAGACCTGCGAGCAGCCGCCGCCGCTCAACATCCTCACACCCTACAGGTCTGAGTCTGATTGCTTTTTATTTCAGTGCTGAGGAGGAATACAAATCTATGGTTATACTGTCAACTGAAATTATCTTTCTGTGTTTCCCACAGATAGGTAGGCCACCCAAGTATAACAGCCACCAAAGTATATTTCAACCCATGTTAGTGATTGTTTGTGTTTCATTTATTCTCCTGAGGATACAACACTATTTATCACCTCTAAGAAAACAACATGCTTCATTTCCAATTTGGCTGTAATGTATGAACACGTATAAATAATTCCAGTGCAGTTCAGATCCAACAGAAATCCCTTTACTACTATTTTTGACTGAAAGAGGGGAAGCAGTTATTCACTTGAACACGTTGCTTATTTATTACAAAATGTCTCCCTCCTGTAACTGTGGCAAGCAGTTTGCAATTGCAGAAGTAGACGCAAAAAGATAAACACAGCTTTAACCTCCACTTCTTAGCTTTATGAGTGCAGTTTGACTTTCTTTTGAGCTCTTTTTGAGATGCTGAAAAAAACCCTGCATGCAGCCCAGGTGCGTACAGTTGTTCATAATTCTCTTATCTTTGCACACATACAGTATATACAAAGCATTGAAAGGATAATACTTTGCATAGAGCACCTGTTCAGTATTACCAGTTAAACCATTCTTTCAAAATGACATATAAAAAAAAAAAAGTTTTAAATTGAGCAGAAAGTGTTCCAGGTTGTTTCCTGAACAAGGTATTTTGGTGCTGTGCAGGGCACATCATTGATCAAAATCCTTAGTGTTTACAACAGAAAAAGTCCGCAATGTAAGCATCTAACCACACCGTCCCTGAATGTGTTTTTGTGCCATTTCTGAATGAAAAATTAGGAGATTATTAAGGAAACAAGTGAAAACGGTACATTTATCTCAATTGCAATATGCAGCTAAAAATCTGCCTCAGTGGAAAGTCCGATTCAGCTTTGTAAATCATATTATTTCTTCCTTGTTGTTAGCCATGTCAACCTTTATGCACTTTATTCCCTGTTTCCACTGTCAGCAGTCTGGAAATGAATACACTCGTATTATATCGCCAGGCATAAAGAGAGACTAACAACATCACTTTCACAAAAGCATAAAAACGCCCGAATGGTTAGTGTGGAATGTGGAATTTGAGTTGTACCACAGAAGCTCTGCCGGCCTGAATAAAAGCTGTCATTAAGAACAACAGCGTGTTATTGATGATCACCATAACACACAAAATATAGGAAATGCAACCCCAGCTAGGGTAGCTATAACCTAAAATGGATCCAAAGTTTGTCTGACTCAGCTGTGGAGTGATTGCATGTGTGTATAAGTGCTCAGTCTGGAGCTTTTGTGTATACCTATGTGTAAGTGTGTTTGTTTGCCTAGAAACCCCCTTGTTTGTGCACTTTCAAGAGCGCCCAGATGCGTTAGTGTATCATTATTGACGTGTCCGCGCTTCTTCACGCCGGGCATCTCTTCTGGCTGTTAGTTCAGGTTGCAGGCCAGGGCGAGCAGCAAGAGAGGGAGTCAGCTGAAGATGAATAATCCATGAAAAGCTCCGCTAGCCAGCACTCCCACCTTTTTATTCCTCTGCCTTCTCACCCCACTGCTTTCCTGCTCCTGTTTTTTTTTTTTTATATCCCTCTTGTTCTGTTATTTTTTCCCCTCCAACATCTAACAAGGCCTGTCTCTATAATACCATCGACCTGACCGGGCCAGTTGGAGATGGCTACTGGCCAAACAAGATCCCTTCTATTTGTGTGTGTGTTTGTCTGTGTGTGTGCGCACATGTTGACCAATAGACACACAAACATGCACACACACACACACATATACTGCAAGGAGACAGGTGCAGGTGTACCCTGTGGCCTTTAAATCTGAAGTGGGCGTGTATCAAACCCCCGTGTCTGGGCTTTGACTTGGCTTAGGCCAGCCAAAGGGCAGACGTGGGTGTCTGGCTGGTTGACTCTATTTTTTGACCTGGGACAGGCCACAGACTCTAAATGCACAGCTTTGCAATAGCCAGAGGCAAAACTTCAGCTGCTGTCGAGACTGAGAGGTTAAAGGCAGCTGAAGGTTGATTGTTGGACAGAGAACAGTGTGCACATCAGTAGTCTAAAAGTCGTAAAAGAGAACCTGGCTTGTGGCTGGTTCAGATGCCCTGACTGGCTAAGCAGAGAAGGTGATTTGCTGCAATGTGTGTGTACGTGTATGTGTGTGTGTGTGTGTCAGCGCCTGAACAATTATTTGAAATATTATCAAAATTGCAGTGTGACCAGGTGCAAAATCCAAATCGCAGGAGCTGCAAATTGCATTCTCCAGATGTAAGAAAACATGTTTGTTTAGCACAGACCCCAGCAAGAATCACATTTAATAGATTTTTTTTTTTTTTTTGAGTGAAAATGAAAATCACGAAGCACAATTTATCATTCCCATTAAAATCGGGAATCATACTGCAGTCAAAATAATTTCAATGTGATTTTACCGTATCTCCCGGCTCTAGAGTGCGTGTGTATGTGAGAGAGAGAAAGAAAGAGAGGTACATGGCAGGTGTGAATTTGTGTGTCTATATGAATGTGTGAAAAAAGCATACAAGCGTGGCAAGCCGTCCCTGGATAAATAAACTTAAAAAAAAACAAAACAAGAAAAAAAAAAAAAAAAAAACAGCAACACACCCCTCACATCAGGGATTCTTTTTCATCCCAGAACCCCAAACGAGATTTCATTTTCATCTCGTTGTTTAAGAAAGCCGAGTCTTGAATGAATGCCAGAGACTTTAACTCTGCTGCGCTGAATACATCCTAATGCTCTGAATGGAGGAAACCTGGCATGGCTGGCACTGCGGTGATTTGTTCATAACTACCGAGTGGCTGACTGGGACTTTATCTGGCGATGGTATCATACCCGTGATTCATAATTTATATTACTCTGCCTTTATTTTGATTTTTGCCGTCACTCCCTCATTCATTCTTTTCCCCCGTTCTTCTGCTCACTCCTTTTCTCCTTTTTTTTTTTTGCACTTTTCTCCTCTCTTACCCTGTCTTCTCCTCTCCACTCTTGCTTTCTCCCTTCTACTCTCCTTTTCTTTCCCCTTTTCCCCCTTCCTTTCATCTGCTCTCAAATCTCTTCCCCGTTCTCTCCCTCCTCTCCTCTCCTCTCCTTGCTGCAAATCACACCAGGAGGCAGCCCGGGATATCTCCCCAGGCTGTTATTCCTCAGATCCACCCTAAGCACAGCTGCTGCTCTCTCTCTCTCTCTCTCTCTCTCTCTCTCTCTCTCTCTCTCTCTCTCTCTCTCTCTCTCTCTCTCCCTCTCGCTCTCATACACACACCAACACCTCAAATATACACAGAGAGAATATCATGCATAATGATGAACACAAACAGACACCCAAGCTCTCCCTGCCACACCACACAGACACACACACACACACACTCACACACACACAAGTGCATGCTCCCTCTCACTCCACCCTTGCCTCACCCGCTGTCGAACTCTGTTTTCTTCCCTTTGTTGTGTTGCATATCATTAAACTTTCTCCCCCTGCTTTTTTGAAGCCTTACCTTTTCATGTTCCGTCTCCTCGTCGTTATCGGTGTCATCATCAAATAATTGTCTCTCGCAGCATTGTCTGCACTGACTACCAGCGACTGTGAGTATAGTTAGACGGTAAAAGGAGCATCTCTACTCTTGAATGGTCCGCAGTGTGCCAAGACTTTCTTTTTAATGAGCTTGAGTGGAGAGGTTTACTATCCCTTGGTCTAACTGCTGCCTCAGAGCCGTGCCAAGAAATATTTTTGGAGAAGGACTGTTAAGAAATATAGGATCCAGATGGAGGAAGACAGAAGAGGTTTTGTAGTTATGTATGTAACTTGTTAGCTACTACGTTATGTTGCTCCACACATTCTAAGGACATGTGCCTTTTGGACTAGGGCTGATTGATGATTTTATTTTTTTATTTGTATTTTTTGCTGTGGATTATTGCGTGTGCGTCATAACTAGTAGCTGGCATGCACTAGGGCCCATAATAACTACCTTACGCCACTCTATGTGCTTCAACACTGGCTTGGATGTGAATAAACCACTCCAAGGTTAACACAAGACATCTTAGATCATAATCGTTACCTTGGTTTTTGCGGTATAACTGGCACAAACTGCCTGGTATCAAAGTTTAACTACGCCATATTTAGAATTGTAAATTTGCAAATAAATTCTTGGCATGATAACTGTACTGGAAGTGGTGAAGAACTGCTGAAATAATGATACTGCACATAAAAAAAAAACTGCATCCTGCATCTCATTGCAGAATATTTGCTTTCTGTTATATTTTATTGATGCATAAATCAAGTTGTAAACTCATTTTATAGTTGAACATGATGTAAAGATAATGTAAAGTGAAAATACAAGGAACAGAATGGCACTGAAGCTTTAATACTTCTCCACCGATGTGCGTGTTTTTACATTTCTGTATATAGACCACAACCAATCAGAGTGCAAACCTGGTGTAGACTTTACATCAAGTCGAGACTCTTAAGCAACGTGATGTCTACACAAAAACCCTTTTGTTCCTTTAATATACATCAAATAGTGTGAGATTCAGATTCACTTTATTGTCATTTTTATGCAGGTACAAAAACACGAGATGCTGTGCTGTGATTCAAAAACAATTTAAAAAGAAACAGTGCAGCAATTAAAAAGTCAAATTGCCAATTTGAGATAAATAAGTCAGTGCAACATTAAGAAAATGAATAAATAGGAAAAAAATTACCATGCAGAGATGCTATTTTCACTGTTGTCACCCTACTAAGTGCACTAAAAACTGTTTTAAAATGCACTTCACTAGGATTACAACAGTTACAGTTAGACTCAGCGATGTACACCTAGATCAGATGAACAGAAAATTGAGTTTGCTCTTGTTTTAATTGCAGCTGGTCCCAAGGCTGCAGATATAGACGGCCCCTCCATCATATGTAAATTGATCACTTCATAATGAATGAGTTAGAGAGAAAGAGCCGAGGAGGCAGAGAGAATGAAATCAGAATGGCAATTTGCTTATTGTCATATTGATATGATGTGACATCTCCAGCCAGCGTGTGCGGGCTCTTTTGTATGATAATCAATTTCCATGTCAGGAGGGGCCTTTGAAGTGATAAGTATCTCCATCTGTCTGGAGTCTTTTTGTTTCCCTCCCTGTCATCGTGGCACCGGTCCCCCCCCGTGACCACCGACCACAAAGTCACATCTACTGAGGCTGAAGAAGACGGAGAGCAGCGGAGTCGAGAGGGGAGTGGATAGTGATGTAGGACAGTGGCTATGAGTCATGACACATAGTAAACAGAGATGATTCCATGAAGGAGAGCAAGATAAGACAGGAAAGGGTGGGGTGCAGGAGAAGAAAAATGGGTGTCCTCACTTCTCACTTGCTCTCCATTTGTCAGGGATGCTCAAATTTTGCCATCCCTACTGTCTGCGCTATAAGAAACGGTATAAAAGAATAAAATAAAGACCAAAAAAAGACCTCATAGTAGGGCTAGACGATATGGATAAAATCAAGTGTGATATTTTTGACTGAATCTATTCGTTACTATTGGTGCTTTCATAAGACATTTTTAAGAGAAACATGTAAAGCAGGTGTAGGAAAATAATAGAACAGCTTGAACAGTCTAATAAGTTCAGAATATTGCATCTCTTAAATGTAAGGCAGTCTTTAAATCCAGGAAGAGGTAACACTTATGCCATATCACAACACTGGATTATCCAAAATCCCAGATGATATCTAGTTTCATATGATACTGATAGGATATCAGTTGATTGGCCAGCTCTACCTCATAGTGGTAGTTTAGATTTTCCCGTCCCTTGCCCTTGTCTCTCTATCCTTTGTTCACTGTAAAGTATTGAATATTAAACAAAATTGCATTGCCACTTGAAACAGGAGAGGAGAGGAGATGTCACATGGACCAATGGTTTAAGTGATTTAAGTGAAACAGATTTTGAAACTTTGCATTTTCTAAAGGTCAGGACATTTTTCCAAAAGTTTTATGTCATTTGATTTTATTCCTTTTCCATTATGAGTTCTCAAGATTAAGAAAAATGTGATCCTTTGACTTTCTGGACTTGTGCTGCTAGAGATTTGAAAGAACTCACCGAATCCAAACTCTTCAAAACAACTGACAAATAATCATGAGAAACTGTAGGAAAAAATACAACCTCCTCCCTGGAAGAACAGTCAAGTGTAAATCCTATTTATATTCCTTTGTTTCTTTTCCCCACATCAGGGATGACGGGAAAGAAGGTCTTAAGTTCTATACCAACCCTTCCTACTTTTTTGATCTGTGGAGAGAGAAGATGCTGCAGGACACAGAGGACAAACGAAAGGAGAGGAGGAAACAGAAGGTAAGGCCATATCCTTATTGGCAGTCATCATTTTCTGTCTTCACGTGGGATCATTGATGGTGGTTTCGTTGGCTCTTTGGTTGCTGTTTGGCCTTGGCAGAGGATTTTAATAGAAGGATGTGGATACAGGAGCGCACATCTCCACACTGAGGTTAATGAGGCTGTGCAGAGTAGGAAGACTTGAGACGAGCTTGAACAAGGAGGAACAAGTTAATCCATGTGTCCTACCAGGATCAGACTCAAATGACAGTCGGGGTGTGTTTCACTGATACACAGATCTGGCACTGTATCATGTAGTCTAATACATTGGATAGCCACCACACGCAGATTCTTCCTCCAATCAGCCTTCTTGTCTGGTTATTAAATGTAATTAATGGGAGTATCTGCTCTTCTCCCGTCCCCTTTTCTTTCGCAGGGAGCCTTATGTGTTGCCTCTTTGCCTTTATACACACAAACACACACACACACAGCCTCATAAGGAAGATCTCTGTATGTGCAACCTTACGAGGGATCCTTGTGCGCACACACACATTAGACTTAGGCTACTATTCAATATTATTGAATACTGTGGTATTTGTGGCCACATGTGATAGAATCCACAATATCACCGCCATCCGCCCACCCACCCAAGACAACTTTTAAGTTTCACTTTGACATTTGTGTCAGTGGATATGACTATCAGTAACTGTTTAACTTAATATTGATTATTGTTTCGGACCTATGGTTTTATTAAACCTCTATTTGAAGTTAAGTTTTTCACAGTGTTGTTGTGAGTAAGTGATAGTGTGCACATTTAATTTTTATTACAGGCATATCAATTCAGCAATGTGCAGTTCAATTCAATGTGAAATTAATTTAATATTTATTTATTTATTTATTTATTTATGTATGTATGTATGTATGTATGTATGTATGTATTAATATTTGAAGATCAGGTTGAATCTCAGCCTGATCCCCTATCCCACCCCGCCTAGATTGGAATATCATGATAAAATCAAATATCACAATATTTCAACAAGACAGTATTGTGATATTAAATTTTACATATGGCCCAAGCCAAACACACACACACACACACACACACACACATATACAAATTAACAAAGGGAGCTCTCACACATCTGTAGAGATTCCCCTTCAAACTAGATTACAGAGCACTGAGCCCCCTTTCAGATGGAGGGGTCTCCCACGCTGAGCACCAGGGGCTCAGCGGGGTTCTAATCAGCATCAGCTTGTGTTTCCATACATGGGAAACGTGGTGTGTCGCACTCTTTGTCCCTTCACAGCCAGTCAAAGCCTCTTGCTGATGTGTCATCAGTCAGTTTAGAAGATAATTTCCCAATGAGGTTTCTCATGAAGAGGACGTCATTATTGGTTTGGGGGTTTTAATGGTTGTGGGTTGTGTGTGTGTGTGTGTGTGTGTGTGTGTGTGTGTGTGTCATAGAAGATTTGAAGAGAAGTTGAGTAAGGAATTGGTTGGGGAGATGAAAAGAAACACAGTCAGAGGAGAGTTGTGGATATTTAGATCTGTTTCTCTTCTATAGGTCTGTATTTATTGACTCCATAATAAGATAATAAATGTATGTAGGAGCTTTTCTAATGAAATCCAAATGTGCACAGACATGGACTGTGCAAAGGAAAAAAAGCCCCGATTCACCACGGTATATGGACCTCATGTTGCTTTGGAGGTTTTTGGTTGATACAAATTTCGCTGAAGTTCAATCCGGCAATTTCATTCTAATGAAAGCCTCGGGAGGGCTGAGCTCATAAAGCCTTGTTCATTTCCCACAACACCACACTGGCAGCTGGACAGACCCCATGGAAAGACCTAGAAGACATTCGGGGAAACCAGGATGGATTGGCGGAATTACACACACATATTTGTTGGTTTGAGTTACCATCATGGTGGATAAAAGGTCTGTGTAAGGATCAGGGCAAATATAGTGCGGAGAGTTTATGTGTGTTTGTGGAATGCATGCAGAATCAGCTGCTGAAAGAGTTGGGAATGACAGATAGAGGAATTTTACAGACACACACGCACACACACACACACACACACACACACACATACGGGCAATGTTAATTTTAGAGTGTCTAAGTGTAAAGCACTGACAGACTTACACTTCATCACTTAAGCTCATTGAGTGGTGTAGCCACATCCTTTTTATATACAGTATCTTTCAGTCATAGCAGTCATGTAGAGTGAGGTGTGTGTGTGTGTGTGTGTGTGTGTGTGTGTGTGTGTGTGTGTGTGTGTGTGTGTGTGTGTGTGTGTGTGTGTGTGTGTGTGTGTGTGTGTGTGTGTGTGTGTGTGTGTGTGTTGTAGAATAATCTGGAAAAGCTAGGCTGGAAAGAAGTTAGTTTTATGTGCTTTGCCTTATTATTCGGCCATTAGAACACAGGTTTTTGAACTTTTTCATGTTCCCGACCACAAACTTGACTTTCATTAAGCTATGGGCCGCTGTTTTAAGTCATTTTGCCCTAGGCGCCATGATATGAAAAGACATTTTGGTTTGTGTTAAATATTAAACTAAACAGGCTATAAGTCATACTTGAACACTGGGAAAGAGATTCAAAATTATGAGGCTAAAACATGAGATTAAAATAATCACTCATGATTTTTTTTTTTTTTTTTTTTTTTTTTTTTTTTGTACTAAACAATTTACCAACAATTTATAGTGGATTAACTTATATTGAAAATAATCTAATCCTCATTTTGCTGAAGACCCCCTGAAAGACCCTCAAGGACCCCTGTGGACCGCAGACTCTAATTTGAAAGCCACTGCATGTGGAGATTACGAATATAATCCTTGATTTCAGAAGATTTTCGTCATAATGATAGTTCTTAGAAGTTTTAGCATTACACGCACACACGCAGAGAGACACACAAACACCACAGGCACAGGACAAATGCTTGAAAATCGAAATCTAGAATAGTTCACAGGCTGCAGTGTCTGGGACCTGATAGGTCAAGCCAGCTGTCAGTCAGTGTGAATGACACTATCTGAGATTGGCTGCCACCACATTTTGTGCCGTGACTTTACTGTCACTGTCCTGTCCTGTCTACAGTCAGATAGTGTTCCAGCTTTCCTCTCTCTCTCTCTCTCTCTCTCTCTCTCTCTCACTCTCTCTCTCTCTCTCTCTCTCTCTCACTCTCCGCCTTCAATCAGTCTTCACTCTTACTCCTCTCAGGATATCTCACTTCTCTTAATATTAATTATTTTTAGGCATACAAATGGAAATGTACTTCTAACTAGGTTATTATCTTAAATACAACAAAGATTTCTATCACACAGATTTATTAATCAGGTAGTGAGGTACTTCAGTTTAAATGACACAGTGTCGACGTGTTTAATAAATGGAGACCGAGTGTTCAGTTGTCGAAGTTCTTACACTCTCGCACTGTGTACCTGACATTTTCAAGTTTTAATAAAGACATTATTTGAATCACCTGAATAATGTAGAGGGATTTGTTGAGGGAGTTGATGAGTGAAAAGAGTAGCAAATGTGAAGTTGGTGAAAAGGGATACCCCAAAAACAGTCATCACTGGTTTGCGTCAAGGGTTTCCCCACCTAGAAAAAACAAAGATTCACATATTGGACACACATAGGACTCGGGGAAGCTGGAGTTAAGTGGCTCTTAGGGCTTTCAGGACCGGCAAATTCAAGTTTATTTGAAGCCCCGTATCACTGTTTACATTCTCAAAGGGCTTTACATGCCCACAACAAACAAACATCCTCATAGCGGGTAAGAAAAACTCCCCAAAGAACCCAGCTGTAATGGGGGAGAAATGGAAGAAATGTTGAGAGGGACAAACAGAGAGACAAGACTCCTTCATGCCCAGACAGGTGTACAATAGGTGCCAACCCAGTGAGCAAATTACAAAAATACAGTCTTAATGCAAAATATATAATACTGGTAGATATAATTTACCCAGCGTGTCACTGGAATAATGCAAGGGATGTAAAACCTTGATTCGAATCACTCCATGTCTTACAGAGAATTAATAAAAGATGTAAAAGATGTAGATGTGCATGAAATAATAATGTCCCAACGTTCTGCGGGGATTTCTTTGCCTAGATCAAATTCCCAATAGAGATTAGTCCTCTGTTGTAGGGATTAAGATTAGGAATAGTGTATGCTATCTCTTTGTAGAGGATTAGGGAATGATGGAAACTGTTAGCAGCAAAGCCGCACGCCTGAAGGTACCTGGAGAAGTGAAATCAGGAAATACAAGGCTAGGAAAAATATATTTGCATAGCACATTTCATACACAAAAGCAACAACTCAAATAGAGGTAAGATGAATCAACAAATAGAGATTATTTTAAAAATAATTAAGAATTTAGGAGATTAAAAAAAATGTAGTAGACTGCATTACTTGAAAAGGTGACTTTCTAATCTGTATTTGAAAGTAGCTAAAGTAAAGGCACATTATGTTCTGTATTTATATGTTCCTCATACAGAACATCAAAAGGCATGAAATGTTTTACACTAAAGTAAAAATGGAGAGTGTCTCTGTGAAGGTGTCACATCAAGGTTGGAGGTGAGAAACTACTAGTCCGCTTTTTAAAATCAAAGCATCTTCTGAACTGAGACCATACTTGAGTTCTGCACGACTAAATTTAAGATCTGGAAACTGGTGCCCAAAGATAGAGGCCAGGAAATGTAAAAAGTGGTGTTTCGATATGCAAGGATTTATGTATTCATCAACCAATGATCATGTCTGTATGCAATCTTTCTCAGAATTATTTTGCAAGATGCCAGGCTTGCTTTAAAGTCTTGCTTTATCCTCTGCAGAATCTCTCAATCACGGTTTCTCCATCCTCTTACTCAGTCAGATCACCAGTAGTTAGGCTGCAAGACATACAACAGCACACA
Organism: Myripristis murdjan; assembly: GCF_902150065.1. NCBI lineage: Eukaryota > Metazoa > Chordata > Actinopteri > Holocentriformes > Holocentridae > Myripristis > Myripristis murdjan. The sequence goes on from NC_044003.1 coordinate 13,380,275, forward strand.
CACAGAGTAGTAGCCAGTGATAAATGTGAAGCAACACAGGGCAGAGGAGAGGGAAGGGAACCTGCAGTCTTAATCTCATTAGGCCCTGTGTTAGCATGACTCTCAGTGGATTAGTACCAGACTATGTGGTGAGCCAGTCAGAGAGATGGAGAGGGAGACGCAGACATAAAGATGCATTTCCGGAAAGACAAGGCTCAAAGACGTAATAGAAAAGGGAGAAAGATAGAGAGAAATTTGGCAGTAGAGGGGAAATAAACAACAGTGAGATCAGTGAGTCCACACACATTGAGCGTTTGTCTTTAATTTCTGAATCCTTTGCCTCTTCCACTCTCCACTCATTACCAGGACTCATACTCATCTAAATAGAATATATTGACATTTGAATTTCTGTTTATTTTTTTCTATTGCAGATACTGTACTTGCCCCGGTGCGGGGGAAATTTTTCTGTACTTGTCCTACCCTAAAAATGGCTTCTTAGCTTTGCTAGTCCTCATTAAAACCAGCGGGTGCACCTACTTGCAAGCTAATGAGCCAGCTTGATTAATTGAAGTGCCGGTACAGGATTTTTTTTCCCACGATGTCACAAGCACTTGGCAGAGAAAAATAGCTATCTAAATTCCAAAATGTGAACATATCAAATGACTGCAAAGGCTCACGTTTTCAATGGCATCCAGTGTAATGGATAGGCAGAAACACAAGCTTTGTTCTGACCATTTGCTAAGAGGGGTTGAGCTACACATATGAAGGTCATGAAGCGTGTTACACCTTGAATAATTTATTTATAGTATCCTTGGAAATAAGGACTGTGTGTGCATATTTTGTACAGTCATTTTTACCATTTGGTTAATGACAGCTTTGAAAAAATTCAATGCTCCCGTTCCATCTGTGTCATCCAAGGATATGTGTCAAAAAGCCACTTTAAAGACCACGGGAGGACATTTCTCCTCAGAGTTAGCACAGAGCACTCATAACCATCCTACTTTTAATGGCCTCAGACACAACTTTACAGTGTCAAGTTACAATTCCTGCACCCACTCTTTCCTAAAAGCATTCAATTGCTTGACCCTCTCTTGCTATAGTTGCCATGGCAACTGCTCAGGTCCATTCAAGAAATTGAGACAGCGGGCTTGAAGCAGCAAGGCTCAGAGAAGGAGTGGGGCTGACACCCTCACCAGGACTCTGCTACGGGCCATAGCAGCTGCACACATTACAGTCTGTTCCCCTGTCAACACAGAGACTGGGCTTTTTGTCTGCCACTAGGCACAGTTCACCGCTTGGCTTTCCTTAGAGATATTTGAGCTGGGAAAGGATATCGGAGAAAGGGTACAGTTGTGGTTCGACTTGAATTTGATTGGTCCTGCGCAAACACTTAACATCCACAGTTCTGTTTCTGCAGTGGACAAATAGTGTTGGAGCTGTATTTAAAGTAACTGGAATCCTCCTCTCATGTCACAATTGCACATAAAATCTGGTAAAGGAAAGGAAAATGTTTGAGCTTTTTAATGTTTTTTTTTTTTTAAGTTGATCTTTTAGGTGAAATTCTTAGATGCAAAACACCTCTATGAGCTGTAGGTGAAAATCGCTTGCAGGATCACGGTTAGCTATACCTTGCTGCTTCTCATGTAGCAGCGAGGGCAGGGCAAATCATTTAAAGGTAGCGTGGGCGGCAGCTGTACTAGCTGCTTGCTATTGCGAGAACTGTGTAACTGTAGCTGTGAAAACAAACAATGAATTAACTATTATTCGCTTTCAAAATCTCAAAAATCACATTTATGCTTCAGTAAGAACTGTGATGTAATTCAGTGACAGTATCGCCATAATTTAACTAGAATATGTGACATCAGGTCAGGCCAGCTTTAGAGCGCACCCAGTCATTCAAGAAGCAAACTTAATCTGATATTCCTTATAATCCATCTCCTAGTGCAAAAATTTCCTCAGAAACCAGCATCACTAGTCGGTGGCTCCTGGAGGGTTAGGGCATTTTATTCCCCCCCGCATTTCAGAACATGGGTGCAATTAAATAGTGTCGCTTTGCATTATTTGTTTCTTGATGCTTAATATCAACTATCATGCCATGTGGAACGCTTAATAAAAATCCATGTTCACAAAAAGCATCAACCTAGTCCAATGGAACAGGTTTATAAGCAGCTTAGCCCGCCTGGTACATGCCACAGCATAGCATAACCTACATACTGGTTTAAGTCCTGCTGTGTCAGACCAATGCTGCCAAACGACTGTAAAATTATGGCCAGCTCTTGAGCTCGTAATGTAAACAGCGGTTATTTTTTGATCTATAAACATCTCTGTACATATGAGAATGGTTAGGCGAACATAGAGTGATGTAAATTATATGCGGGGTCCTGATTAAGGAGGAGATTTGCATTTTAGCAAAGAAGAAAGTGGTTTCTTTATTCTCTCCTAGATTCTTCACTGCTAGGTAAAAGGTCTGAAACACCTACTTGGTATGCATCATTAGCTCGCAGCAGAACCATGACAACCGTTTGGAGATATAACAAGTAAAAGTTTGGATTACACCTCGTACCTTCCTAAGAAGAGGGCAATTTCTGCCATGTCACTGCTGTCATTTTTACATGCGTGCAAGAGCATGTGCCACCGTATGGATGGTTTGCCCCAAGGGACAGGTTTGAAAAAGTCATGACGTCAAAACCAAGTTACTGTCAAACCACATTCAGATGGTCCGATGTGACGGATGCTCTCCGACAAGCTGAAAAACTGGACAGGATGCTGCCTCTGCGCACTATAGCATCTCTCTTTTTCTTTAACACTCATTCTCTCTGTCACTTCTTCCCATCTTTTTGCTCTCTGGTCTCAACTCTGGTCTCTGCTGTGTCTAACTGTGCAGCTGGAAATGCCCTATCTTGTGTGTCCGGAGGGCCTTATAAGAGCCCCCCCTGAATCCTTCCCTCCCTTCCTCACCCACCCAGAGGTAAGCTCTTCTCGCCATTGGACCTCCAACCCTGACCTCGGGTTAGCCTGCTGCCTCTCTGTCATGCACCCTCCAAACCCCAGTGGTTTGATCTCAAAAAGTGAACTCCCCATCCTACTACTAACTGCACTCCCTCCAATACTCATCTGTCCTGACTGCATCCCAGTTGTCAGTAGCAGTAACAGAACAGGATTCCTTGACATTACAGGCATTTTGTCAATGATATTTCCCAAACAAACAAAAAGTATAATTGTTGTGCAAAAGTTTTTGACCTGAAGGTGACGTTTTTTTCATTCTACTCATAGATTTGTCACTCATTGCTTAGGGATAGCGTGGTTTGGATTATTTTGACATAAGGTTGTATGAGTTACTGACAGACAGTGGTGCGGTTGCATGGACAAAACCTCAGGCAGCGGGTCATGTGGTTGCAGATCTCCCTCAGCCTGCCCCGACATGGAATGACAGTAACAGCAGCAGCAAAACAGGGTCAACAACTGACAAAAAAACATTTTAGACCACAACAAACTTGACAAAAAAAAAAAAAAAACTCAGTGTCCACAGCAGAACATATATTTTGTGCATTTTTGTTGCTCAACCCTTTATTTCCACTGATTGCAGTCACAATGTGACACAGAAGAGGTTTTCACCTGCTACGCTATCAACGTTTGTGCTGCGAGTGCAAGCTGTGTCTACATAGATAAAGTTTTCAGCGGGTGTTACAAGCTGATTTGCCTTGTGTTTCACCAGATTGTTTTAACAATGATAGGATTGTCAATGTGAAATAAAATGGGCTTACATTGATGTACATGGAGGAAAAAAAAAAAAAACCCACAAGGTTTCACTGCTGCCCAGCATTGCCTCTGGTACAATAAAGTATGCTCATTTTTGAACAGATTGTTTAGTTTACTACAAATTTTGTGTAGTTTTTCTCTACCATAGAGGAAAAAAATAGACCAGCTTTGTATAAACTGAGATCTGCAGCGTATTGTCGGCACAGGTGTACACGACTTCTGTGGTCAGTGGAGCACCTTTATAATGGATGTGTCCCTGTTACTGTGCTCTCAGACTGCTCTTTGGAGCTGGCTCGCCTATCACACCACCACAAAGGTCACAAAATATTTCCTACAGAGCACAGTGGAGCAGCAAAAATGTACAAAACGTCTGTTCTCCTGGATACAGAAAATGTATTTTTTCGGTTTTCGTCGTGGTTTAACAGGGTTTAACCGCAACCCTGTTTGACCCTGTTTGCTTCTGCTGCTGTTGTCCTTCCAAGCCAGGGTTGGCCAAGACAGATCTCTAACCACAGGACTCTCTGCCTGAGTTTTTGTGTTCATAACGATTTCACTGTTGGTCAGGAACTTGTATCAAAAATCCCAACCTCCAACTGTATTCTTTTACACTGAGGAATGTACTATAGGGTGCATAGAGCTTTAAATATTAACACTGGCCTTGTACATTAATGTAGAATGGCAGAGATTGCCAGAAAAGGTAATTGGGACGCAGCCATTGAGTATGTATTCCACTAACAGCAAGCCACCTCAGATCTGTCTCAGATCTGGTTTTGAGTTGACTGCACATCGCTTTGGAAGGGTAGCACTTTGCAGATGACTTCTTGCTTTGCAGTTTGATGGTTGATGCAAAACAAACAATCTTTCACATCTCCAAGCAAATGTTTTTGGATATGGAACTGGTTTCTGAGCAATGATGTCAGTGTGTCGACTGGATCGGTGTTACAAAAATAACCGTAAATTTCAGATATCAAGCCGAGCTGCAGATACTTTTTTTTTCCCCTCTGGTAATGAAAGTATCGGTTACATTTGGCATTCATCATGCTGCTCTTAATTGTAGGCTTTTTTCAGTTCCCTAGTTTGCTATTTTCTATGCCCTCACAGCAGTAAACATTTTTTTTTAATACTGCTGTCAGGCTTCGTAATAATGCATAATATTAGTATAATACAACCCACGTGCACAACATTGACTGCACACCCAAACTTTTCAACAGAGATTAATTTGTGTGCTGTAATTCTCCAATGATTACCTTATTGTAATTACCCTCATCAGGAAAACAGAAGCCTTGGATAATTACTATGCAAGTGTGTACAACACCAATCCATTAGATGGAGCAGCAGCAGTAATGTGTGTGTATGTGTGTGTGTGTGAGGGGTCTGTGTTATTGTCAACCCCAGGGTGGTCGAATGGTAGTGGGCCTCCGAGGGCCTCCCTGTGGGGGTTATTTACCCAGCACCATAGCTGCAGTTCTGCTGAGTCTGTCACATTTCACATCCACACACAAAACTACACATGCACATACACAAGAATGCATCCTGCACATAACACACAAATCTATAAATATTACACAAGCGCGCACACTTCCACATGTGGTGCTTACACAGCGCGACACTTTCTCCGCCAGTGTTGCTACATTGAGATGAAGGATGAAAACCGAGTTGAGGCACACGGCTCTCTGAAATTAGCTACATTTGTAAAGCCAGTGACACACACTCACACAAACACACACACACACACACATACAGATGCTCTATTTCTCATTATGTCTCATATACACAAACACCCATCCTTACAGGACCCCTCATATCCTCGCTTCCCAAACTTGTTTACCCATTGCTATTCTATAATTAACGAAGATGTCATGTTCACATTGTGGCAGTAAAATTTTTCCTCCGAGGGACAGCAGGCTTAGGCGCTTGTCTTGCTCCCTTTACCTAATTAAAGAGCGGGCCTGTCTGTCTGTAGTGCATGTCTTCTCCCCTGTCTGTCGGTTTGTCTGTCAAGTCAAGTTAAAATTTAGTTAAAGGGTGTTTTCACCAACATGGGTCTCAAAACGCTTTACAGTAAGATGCATGAGGTGCATGAAACAAAGCAAAACAGCAAGATGCACAAAATGTAAAAGCAAAAGAGTAGCATGTGGAAATACCTGTTAATGCCAACAGTAGTTATAAGCCACGGTTAGGCAAATTTGCATGTACTATGATGTTAATGTTAGTATTTATGGGCTGGTGAATACTAACAGTTTGGTTAAGAAGCCTGTAACAGTTGGGGAAAAAGATTTGAATGTGTAGATTGTATTTGATTTCCCCTCACATCCCCTCAATCTGTCCTGTGGCCCCTCACTGTATCAGTTACACTGAAATCCCATAGTAGTATTCCAAAAACCTCTGGTTAAAGTGATAGTACAATCAGTAAAATTTGCAAATGTATTCAGTCTGCCAAGGCTGCAGCTCTTTCAGTAAGTTCCCATTTGTATTTTAAAACACAAAGGTTAGTCACAGTAAAGCTATTGTTGTAAATGACATCAGCTTCCACTATAAGATTTCTCTTTGTCTTGCCTTCGTAAAGAGAATCAGCTGGATTGTGAGAGGCAATTTCATGGCTGAGGATGATAAGTTAAAATATTTGACCTTTCAGGGCAGCTCCCTCAGCTGTGGCAGTCATTGTTGTCAGAATTTACTGCTGTCTCTCCTTGGGAATAAATGATATCCAGTTTGGCGTCAAGATATAAATGTGCTGGAGCAGTGTGAGAGGAATGTTGTGTGTGCGTGTGTGCATCCATGCCTGTGTGTGTGCTTGAGCGCAGCGCCTCACCCTTAGCCAGTGCTTCATCAGCGGTAATGGGCCGTGATGAATCAGAACCTAATCAATGTGCATTACCGTTAGGATTTATTCCCGTGCCTGCTCTCCACCAGCTCCAGCCACAGCGCTGGGCAAGACGAGGCAAAATCAACATCAGATAGCTAAAACCAGAGCTCACGCGGTGCCCGATCCATGTCACGTTTAATCAACTGCCTGTCAACCAACATGTTTCTTCTGAAGACCAGCACACGCACAGCAGAAGTACACACACAAACATGTGCCATTGTTTCTTCTGTCACTGAATAAGCGGGTCGGGCCACCCTTGAGGATCTGTGCTGCTTAAAAAAAATCAATTAGTATTGGTTTCACTTGAGAGTGCTAGTGTCACATGCTGGAAATTAAGTTTCAGAGGCTTTTTTATTTCTCTTGCCAAGAAGAACTTCTGAGGGAAATGCTACACACACACACACTCTCACACACACACTCACACACAACCTGCATTGCTTTACTACTAATCGAAATGGGATTGTGCTGTTGGTTTGACATTTTAACAACCTTGACAGCAAGCTGGGAGAATGTGATTATGTGTTTTTTTGTCAAACGAGTGTGTAGAATATGTTTTATTAAGTCCCCTTCTGTACTTTGCACATTACCTGATCTTGTAATGGCCAACAACCTGCCTGCTTAAGCTCATAAGATAAAATTAAAATGTGTGCTGGCTCAGTCAGTGAAACGTCCTCACACTTAATTTTCCATAGTATTTCCTAATCTGATTGCATAAGCCTGCACATTCAGTCTAAAAATACACTGAGAGATGATTCATCTGGAATGTCTGAGAAGGTGTTTTGCATATCAATGTTTAGGACTGTTAAATGCCCACAACTCTTCCTTTGAGTTACTTTGTTGTTCTTGTGCTATAACCTGCTGTTATTTTCTGTTGGCCTGCACTTCTCTATGTGAGTGCGTTTGTGTGTGTGAGTACATATGTGTGTGTATTTTGCATGCCAGTGTTCACTGTGTCCTATTGTAGGTTTCAAAGTTTATTTCCCACGTCTAGAAATGCGCCTTTGTAGTGTGTCCTCCCATTCCAGTGAGATCTTTCTCTTTCTACCACAGTCTTCTTTCTGTTTTGCGCCAAAGCTCGGCTCTGTCATTTCCCAGTGTGTTTAAATGATATGTTTACGCTGGACTGTGTCCTGCGTCCTGCCTGCATTGTGACGTCCCCCCCAGCTGTGCACGCTGTCATTTTCTGTTTAACAGCACTTGTTTTCTCTCTTTCCCTTTTGTCCCACTCGGTCTCACCGCCCCGTGTTTTGTCCCCGTTCGCTGTGTGCAGCAGTGTTGTCCTGAATCCTGTGCTGTGTTGATTTTTTTGACCCCCTCCCCTCATCCCTGGTGCTTCTCTTGTGGTTTTGTTTTTGTTCTTGTAGTTGCAGGATCCCCGCATGTATGATCAGGTCTATAGGTACTTAGACCTTCCAGGGCAGGTATGTGAAAATACAGCGATTATTTCAAAATTGAAAAAAAAAAAAAAAAAAATGTGTGTGTGATTTCTGCTGTAGCAGCTTACTGCTAAATTTCCTCATAACCCAGTGTGTGCTGAGAGTCAGAGTCATGCTTAGGTCTGGGAAACAGGGAGTGCTGTTTGATAATAGGAGTCACAGCTGAAAGATGTGGTTTAAAAAAAAAAAAATCATATTATGGTTATTTTGACAGATGTAATTTCAGTATGATTCACAGTTTTAGGGAGATTCATCATTTATGCATCATAATTTTAATGTTTTCTCACTTGTAAAGAATACAAAAGCCTGGGCATCTCTGTAGCACAACAACACTTGGTATTTTGTCACACATTTTACCCTCATAAAAAATGCAGTTCCTGTGATTTGGGTGTTGCACTTGGCAATATTTCACTTTCAGTAATATTTTGAATAGTTGTGCAGCCCTAATCGGACTGAGTGAATGATTTTGACAACATGTATAGTGCTTGTAAAATTGTCACTAAGTTAGAAGTGATGCCTAGCAACATACTTGTCACTTCTAATTCAGTGACATACTCACACAGTATCTATGTACAAGTACAGTATGGTTAAATTATCTGGTCAAGTGTGTTCAATAGCAGTCCCTCTTCCCAGACTTATGTGAGAAAGTCTTTATGTGTAGTGTTGTAGATTCCTGCTCCTTAAACACCTGTGTGATTTGTCTCTGTAGACATCTATGTGAATATTCTATATAACCTTGTCCAAGATGAAAAAAAAAAAAAAATCAATATTTGTCGCTATGACAACAGCTGCAAGAGATTATACTGAAAGAGTGAGGTTGGGTAAAGTGTGTTTATAATGTTAATGTGCCGTGTGTTCAGTTAAACAGAGAGGATGTAGCAACATCCAATATTCAGAGAGAAGTGCAAGTGCCATAAATGCTGACTTAGATACATATCTGAATTTGGAACTCTTTTTTTCTGAGTGTGTGTGTGTGTGTGTGTTTGTGTTTGTATGTGTGAGAGATGAGATAGCCACCTGAATAGCTGTGAAATGTTGCTCTTGCTTGTCATGTTTCTTTCCCTTCCTCTAAACCTCCAACTGTAAATCTCACCTCAGCCTTTCCTTACAGTGCATAACAAGCAGGTTTTTTCATTTACTCTTTGGTCTTGTAAGATGTGTCTGCTGAAACACACTTGTAGAACAGCAGCTAACCTGTCATCTTCTCTCTCTTCTCCCTGTCCTCCTTTCACATTTTTCTTTCTCTCCGCTCCCGAACCATCTCCTCTCTACTCCACTCTCTATTTGGTGCTCACCGTCACCCTCCATGTGCCCTGCTCTGCCTTTTCCTCCAAACGCCACTCCTGCACCATTACCCCCTTCATTATCATCTCATCCCTAAGCTGAAGGCGATAGACCGTCCACAGGAGCCAGAGAAGATACCGCGGGCGCCGCACGATCGCAAGAAGGAGTGGCAGAAGCTGGCGCTGGGTGCAGAGCTCGCCCAGGACGAACCTGAGGACAAACACCGAGAGGCCAACGGCTCTGCGGCCTATCACGACAACAGGTGTGTGTGGTCAGGGTTAGGCATGGGTACACACTACGCTGTTGCCCTGATCTATTTCACCGGCAAAATGAAAGTGACTTGAGCTGTCTTTATGGGATGATGATCTCTGAACTTTATAACCCTTGAATGTAAAGAGGATTGTCTTACACCAGTGACAAGTCTTAATGCCGACATTGAACGCTGAAAACATCTTAGTATATCTGGGCCTAAGTGTACAAAATGTAAGAACCACTTTACCGATGTTGAGTTGCACCAGTTTTCAACCATTAATGTCTCAAAGCTTAAAATTCCTTCTTTAACCTCATCTCGTCCCCCTCTTGACTTGAGTGGATTTGATATGTGAAATCAATCAGCGGTTTTCTTTTCCTTAAATTAGCTTCATCTAGTCCATCCTTTTCATTGAAAGAGCTGGTTTTCTAATCTAATTTAACTTCAGCTGAGTAAAGACCTTCATGATGTGCAAACCTTTTTAACACATTGTTATTATTATTGTAGGGCCCCTGAAAGTAGTGTCGCTGCTGCTGAAAATAGCCCTTTGAAGCCAAAAAAAGGGGAAAATAAGAGGAAACACTGAAAGGGACTGTGGATTTAGGCTTAAGCTGTTTAATCATTTCAATTTTGTACATTTTCTGTTTATAAAAAAAAAAAATAAAGAAATAACTTACAAGACCTCCTTTTACCAGAAATACCTGTGCGCTGGCTCATTGTTCTGTCTCATTATGCTGACAAAGCCGCAAGGTATTTCAAATTGGCCGGTAATTAAATTCATTATGCAGCTGTCTGAATGGATTCTTTAGATTTTAAATGCCCATAATATGTACTAATGACTGTGTTGCATTTGATTATGATTTATTATGGCTGCTGTGATTATTATTAATATTGTTTATCAACACCGACGCCGGTGCCAGTGTATTTTTCAGATTCCCACAACGTGTGTGAATTAAAATAAATCAATAAATGAAGCAACAGTCAAATCATTGTATTGACCAGCCAGATCGGATTTGACTGAGGGAATTCCAAGTCCGGCCATATTACTGTGTGTGTGTGTGTGTAGAGCTTTTACCGAGACTGTGAGGTGACAAGAACGTAACCGAATCAGGTAACAGAAACTAAAGTGAAAACAAACAGAACGGCAAGTGAGACAATAAATAAAAACGTGCTCGACTGTTTATCTCCTTGCTCAGGGCTCCGTTGTACATGGAACATTTGGACGGGCCCTTCTCGCTGGCGGCGCTGCCCTACAGCCAGATGAACGAGCTGCTGAACCGCACCGGGGACAGAATGTATTCACGGCCCCACGACCCGCCTCCACCGCCACCTCCCATGCACCCGCTGGGAGACATCAAACCACCCTCTATGATCAGGTGGGACACACACAAACCACGATTACAGTTGTCCCTCGCTATAACGCGGTTCACCTTTCATTTTTTTTAGTGCAATTTTGCATGCTTTTTTTTTGTACTGGACTCATTTTTCTAAGAAGGTTTGAACTTTGAGTGTTTCAACAAGAGAGAAAGTGAGAAAATGTTAATGCCTGTGTGAGAAAAGTGTATAAAGTGTGTAGTGAGGGGTTTTACAGCCTTAAAACATCTATAATAATTGTAAAAAATAAAGCTGACTACTTCGCGGATTTCGCCTATTGCGGGTTATTTTTAGAAGGTAACTCCCGCGATTAACGAGGGACCACTGTATACCATTTTATTAGTTCATAAGAGATGTAAAGGAACTGTTCACCCAAAACACAAAAAGCTATTTTCCCCAGTTACCTCCAGTGCAGTCCAGCTATCCGGCTAGTTTGTGTGTGATTTGGTGAGGTTTCCAGTCTGCTGCCGTCTTCCCTCTCTCCTGGCACGCCAATACAATGGAGCTGGATGGATATTCTTTTGTGGAGGTCAAATAGTCAGAGATTTACATGTGAAAGACTCAACAGCAACAGCTTTTTACAAAGACATAGATATCTGATATAATACCCGTGACCTGCAGGTCCCATGCTTTTTAGCGGTTGTGGGTCAGCACAGTAAAGTTAGAAATAAGTGCAGGTGGGTTGCCGGATGAAAACATTAAAATGATAATAAAGTACTATACAGAAGAATATCCTTTTAATAAATTTGTTCATTTCCCCCTGTACTTTATCTCTCTCTCAGAATCATGCATTAGTGTGAAAGCAGGTTGGTGTGGGTGCGGATGTGAGTTCTGCAAAAATGACCACCATGTCGGCCAGTTGCAGTTGAGGGAGATGTTAATGCAGGAAATTTGTGTGAACTTAGAGCTGACCTGCTTATGAATAATCCACAGCCCTTGGGTGCTAAGAGTTTCACTGGGAGCTACTTCCTCTCAAAGAAGAAACTGTTTCTGTCTGCCCCAAAAAGTATGATTTTTAGAGGCGGATGGATACAATTTGCCACTGTTCTTCAGCAAGAGATAGTGTCGCCCATCAGTTATGCTGTTTTTGGAAAGCACTGTTGCTGTTTCATGCCGGGTTTGACCTTCCCAAAATAATACCCACTGTATTGGGGTGAGGGGAGACAGAGAAGATTGTGACAGACTTGAAACCTCACCGAATCACACAGAAGCTGTTGTTATAGAAATTACATAGCAAGTAGTATAGAAAAAGGCCAACCTTTACACTCACAGTACACTGACGTCAGACATGAGACCATGACATTTTATAGTTCACTTCATGTTGCTTATGAGCTCCAGAGAGTTTTGACAGTCAAAATATCTGAAGGTAAGTGTTCCTCTAAAGGTTGATAGCGTACCTGACATCTGAATTTCTTCAGATTGGCAAACCTGACCCATCACGTGCTCCAAGCAGTTTAAAACAAATGCGAAGGGTTATTTGCAAGTAATTTAGCACCTCATATCTCTTTCGCAGCGTGCACACACAGTGCAATCCCATCACCCATCACATCACTTTGATTTGTTTATTTTCTTCTTTTACTCTAAGGGATCAATTGGTCATACTGAGTGGCATTCCATTACTTTTAGTTTGTTTTTGTATGATTTATTCTGTAGGGATGACAGAGATTTTCCACGCTGATGGAGCATGAGAGGGGGAAAAAAAGAGAGGATAGATGGTGGTAGATGGATGATTAGAAGGTTTGTGGACTGAAGGTGAAGAGAGAAAGAAGCCTAGGAGAAAGGAGGGATCAATAAAAAGGCCACTGAGGGTATTACAGGTTGTTTTTGCAGCAGACTCTTGCCGCATACGTCACTCTTTGAAGGGATGGAGAGATCAGAAGGAACGACTAAGCCTATGGCTGCAGCAGCAGAGAAATATCTCATTGATTTCTGTAAAGGTCCTTGCAGCTATGCTCTCCTCTTTAAAACTATTTCTGTTTTTCCTGTCCTCTGTTCTTGTTTATTTTCGTTTTTCAGTCTTTATCTGACCTTTGGCTATGGCGCCTCTCTGTTGCTTTCTTTTCTATCTTTTTGTATTTCATATCTCCCTTTCTTATTTCGCCCTCACTGTGCCCCTTCAACAACTTTTTCCCCACATTCAGCTTAGTGCGTTCAGTAGATATTGGTGTAGATACAGACTCAAGTACACTCTGAGTAAATAGTCTACACATAATCCTCCTCTCCCTCTCTCTCTCTCTCTCTCTCTCTCTCTCTCTCTCTCTCTCTCTCTCTCTCTCTCTCTCTCACTGCTCTTGCTGAAATGTGTGATGCAATTTTCTCTGTAGGAAGAAAATTGATTGTGAACATGTCAGTCTTTGTGCTGCAGTGTCCTGTGCAGTGGCTCAATCACCCACACAGCCTCAGATAGTGATGGAGCTTGAATGAATGGCCCTTACTGATTATATTCAGCTTGAATGTTCAACGTATCATGTAGATACTTTGCTTTCACCACTCCTCTCTTAATATGTGATGTCCTTCACCTCTAATGTAGCTCTAGTGGACATGATGTACCCTCTGGTCTGTTGTGATTTCCAGTGTTTTGTAGGGCCTTGTGGCAGAGCCTCTCTCTCTCTCTCTACTCATCCCTCTCTCTTCCTCTCTCCCTTCCTTTGTCTAGTTCCAGTTCGGGCTTTTCCGACAGCAGACCTCAGTCTCCAGCCCGGACAGCAGGCCTCAATTCTGGCACTCCTCCTCCTCCACCTCCACCTCTCCCTCCTCCACCCCCTCCTTTACCCTCCACATGCACTGGTCTGCGGGGCACCCCTCCTCCCCCCATCCCGCCCTTACCAATCCAGCAGCAGCCCCCAGTCATCCCACCTGCCCCTGCTCCCCTCCAGATTGCTCCAGGAGTCCTCCATCCGGCGCCTCCACCCGTGGCTCCGCCACTCCACTCGTCCTCCCCGGCCCGCCTCCAGCAGGTCCTGGACAAGGGCGTGCTCGCAGGTTCCTCCGCCCAACTGGACGGCACCATCCTGCCTCCACCCCCGCCGCCACCTCCTCTGCCCCTCACTGGAGCACGGAGCTCCTCCCCCTGTCCACCGGGCCCGCCCCCTGTCCCGGCCTTTCCTTCAGCAGCAGCCATGGCCTCCCCGCCGCCTCACGCCACTTCCCACGACATGGCAACCAAGAGACACCATCCTGCCAACCTGCCGCCCATCAGCGATGCGCGCAGCGTCCTGTTGGAAGCTATTCGGAAAGGTGGGTCCAAATCATTCCAGAGTTATTTGAGTAATTATTTCGCCAGTTTCTCCGTGAAGTGGCAACTTTGCATGATAATGGCCCCAAGTGGGCGCAAGAGGCAACTGAATTTTGTCAAGTTCAGTGCCAAGAAACGTAAATTGAGTAGCGCCCAACCAGTGGTAGCTGATCACAGACAGATCATATTGGTGTATACTTTATATGCAAATAGAAAAGCCATATTGCAGAGAAAGCACGTAAGATAACAACAGTGTTATCAAATAGTTTGTCCAGCAGACTCCAGTGTTCACGATACTTTGTGTAGCACTGAGTTGGCCAAGTAGTATCACAGCAGATGGTGGCACAGATTGTGTTAAGAAGTTAAGAGGTTTACAGTTCAATTGTGAAATATCAAGCCTCCAGCACATATTTTTACTACAACTATTCGGTGATCAAATTTGAAGATTTTTCGTTAAAAATTAGTTTTTTTGTGTGTATAATCATAATACCAGCCAAAATACTGTTATCAGAAGTTTTTACTCCCAAATGTCTGCATCAGTATTAATTGAGCCCTAAATGTGAGCAGCAAAGTGCACACAATTAAATACAGATTTTCCTTTTCGCGGCGGTTTGAAGCAGCCATTGTATGTCCAACTTTCTCTGGATCAAACCAACACTCGCTGCTGTTCAAGAGCACGTTATGCATTTTGTCTTAGATGTTGATGTGTTGCTTCCTGTGCAACGATATCTCCTTCCAGTGACAGATGCACACCTAAATTTATTTTGAGCAAGTACAGTGTGTGGAGGTGGGACACTCTGTTCTAGTGCAGCCCTACTTAGTGATTTAGGCTGATGAGATGGATGTATGTTTTGCATCAAAATTCTGCCATAGTAGCGCAGCTTTAACTAAAACTTTCCACAGCTATAGTACTTGTACTTTGCCTCAGTAAACAGCTATAGGACACCATCAAATGTTAAAGCCTCTGTGTGCGTCTCTTCCTGCCTCTCTCCCCTCCCCATCTCACCTGCAGGCATCCAGCTGCGGAAAGTGGAGGAGCAACGCGAACAGGAGGCGAAGCACGAGCGCGTTGGCAACGACGTGGCCACCATCCTGTCACGCCGCATCGCCGTCGAGTACTCCGACTCCGAGGACGAGTCTGAGTTTGACGAAGGAGACTGGATGGAGTGATGCTTGTCAGAGAGAAGAGAAAGAGCAGGGGTGGCAGCAGAGGACAACTGCGTGTTTAAGTGCCCCCCCCCAACGCCCCGCCATCAAAAACTTCCCCTCCAGCAAGAGTCCGCTACATCCCAGAGACGGGAACAACATCTTTGTTACCCATTACCCCCTGTCAATCTTTTTCATCCCTCCATATTCCTCCTGCTCTCTCTCGCTCGCAGTGGTTTGTGTGCGGAGGAGAATCTCTACGTTGCCCTTGTCTGTCTCGTGTTCTCAGAGAGGTTTTTGTATTCACTTTTTTTTTTTCTGCACTACCACGCAACTTTGTTTCTGGTGGGTTTCTCATTGTGAAATCCCCATTGTTTACTATTGTTATACATGAAAATAACTTCTTTTTTTTTTTGAAGAACCACTTGTTTTTGTTTTTCATCTGTTCACAGATGTTGTGTGTTGATGTTAAAGAAAAAAAAAAGAAAAACTGAAAAGAAAAAAAAAGATGGCATGTTGCATCTTAATCTTTAGTTCTCCAGTACAGTTTTGCCACCTGGTGGTTGAAAGTGACATTGAATGGATGCTGTTTTATTTTACCGTCTTTTTATTTATCTTTTCTACTGGAACATTTGCGGTTTTAATGGGCCAGTAGTCACCAGTGCTGACCGCCTGATGAACAGCAACCCATCGTCCACACCAGCTGTGACTCCACTTGGCTGAGCCGTCTTGGTTTTGCTCTCGTGTCAGGACTTCATACCACTTCAGAACACACTAAAGATTGTGATATGTCATGTGATGATTGTTGTATGATTGTGGTGAAAATGAAGAAGGGAAAGTAAATGGCTTTGGCCAAGTGTGCCCATATCCATCCGTCTACACTAATGTTTACCCCAGGGTAACGTATGCCAAGAGATTGAGCTATTTTTTTTTTCTGTCCAGGTTCTGTGGGTCCCCGAGGAGCCACTTTATGCTCAGATAGACATCAGGCCAATGTCAAAGATCAACACTGAGCCATTGGGTTTCAATAGATTCTGCTCACATCCTGTCCTCACACGCTTTTCCTCACAGATGGAAGATATGTAGATGTGCAGATCTCATGCACTACTCATTCTTTCTGAATATACAGTATGCTGAAGGAAAGGACACGAGGCGAGGAGTGTTTTGAGCACACCCTTGACATACTGAAAGGCTTGCGATGCCGAGCGCCCCGACCAACGCCAGGTACAAACCACTCAGCTCCACCGAAGGCAGCTTAACCCTCAGATCCCCCGTTACTCCGTACCCGTGCACTAACGAGGAGCCTCGCCTCGTTTGGTTCTTACAGCAGTTAACGGTTACTCAGAAAAAAACTGAAAAGGAAAATGAAAAAAAAAGTGTATGATGTCGCCTGTTGAGGCCTAAGATAGAGGAGGATTCATTACGCCTTGTTTTGGCTCATTTCAAAGAAAATGTCTGCCGTCCTTTCCTTTCATTTGTTTGTTCTTTCTTCTACTTGCCTTATTGTTCGTACAAAACGTATCGTTGAGTTGATGAATGTATCGTGCTGTTACTACTTACTTGCCTGCGCTTGTATGGATTAGCTGTTTCTATGTTTGGGGAAAATGGGGGGGAAAGGAAAAAGAAACCCTGGTTTAAAAAAAAGGATTAGATCAATACTGTATACCATGTAACTTATGTAACTGTTGACTGTAACAGTTTGCTTGAATTAATAAAATCTAATGTTATGTTTCAGCCTTAGCTGTTATAGGTTTGGTTTTGTGGAGCTGATCCTGTATGGATTTTTTTTTTTCCTCCCATGTAAGTGTATCCAGTGTGTTGACTGGTTTCACTCCTCTTACTTCCTCTCACCTCTTCCTCTCTGTCTCTTCCTCCCCGCCGGCTCCCTAAACAGCTGCTCCTGGAGTTTTCGTGTTTATTACCCTGCCACTCTTTTTATTATCTTATTTATTGTCTTGTCACTCTTTATCCTCTAAGCCAGCGCTGTCGAATAAGCTTTTGGCATTTCAGCTTTCATGTCAGGGTGGCACATGACATCTGCGCCTTAAAATATGTCAGCTTTGGGTCGGCAGGGATTAAAAGTTGAATGCATTCTGCAGAGCTCTCCTCACAATTCCAATACAGCGGCAGGAGGGGGCTTATTAAAGTGTGTGAGTGTCTGTGTCTAAGGGAAGATGATGAGGGAGAGATTTAATTATCAGATACTGTGTGTAGTGATGGTGAAAGCTGCTGTATTTTCATGCTTGGAGAATGTCCAACAGTTTCACCTTGCAAATGAAAATGTTTGCGTTCTTTTGTTTTTTTCAAACCTTGCAATGTGTTATCAACAGAGCAGAAAAGGCTTTTTTAGATCATTCTTGGAAGTACTTCAATTGTAATGATGTGGCTTAACTCCTTTCCGGTGCCTCCAAGTGGCTTGAAACAATGGCTAAAAATAATTTGCAAACACCGTCTCTCCTAATATTTGCATGCTTGGGTTTTGCTTGCTCGTAATTTACTCTTCCTGTTTGGACTTCTCCAAGCTGATACTGTACAAACACACACATCTTCGGAAAATCTTTTTTTATTTCATAGTCACGTTGACACCTTTGTCTACTCAATCGGCTCTATAAAGGCATTTGAAGGATTTGTGAAGTTTAACTACACGGGTGAGGAATACCATCCATCCATCCACATTACAGGTTCAGAATGCAACAAAAGTGTGTAAATCATAGATGCATCCAAAATACTAGAAGAAGTGCAAGGTTTTGAGGAAAAAGGCATGGCATGGGCAACAAGCACGGACATAGATTATAACAAAGTGCATGGACAACCACTAAAGTCAAAAAGCCTTTGCACTATTCACTAGTGACATAAACTACAGCTTAGTGGTGAAAAAAGGACTGTGATGAATTGAAACCCAACATAGACTATGTCTATATCCAGCATAACAATATCACTGTCATTCAAATCTATTCACCACCATGTAAATGAGTATTTATTAGATTCTAAATATTATCTGTATCTGCTAGTTTCAGAAAGCCAAATTTATGACTTTTTACGAATTTATTGTTGCAAAGATCAATTTAAAAATCAAAATATAGAAACACTGCTGGCAAAAACCTGCCATTTCCTGATTGAACATTGCTAATTAAAGTTATGAGACTTTAATTAGGCAGTGTGAGAGCAAAAGATGCCATGAAATTCACTGCTAAAGAGCATGAAGTCCATTTGTGTGTAGTGACGCTGTTTAAAAAGTGCTTAGCATTTTGAACTACCCTATTCTGTACTGATCTAAAAATGGACACGCAGCACATAGAAACTGTTGAAGCGTTCTGTTTGAGTGTAGCCGTGTGGCTCGGCGGTTAGCACTGTCACCTCACAGATAAAAGGTCCTGGGTTGAAATCTTGGCCCTGGCCCTTCTCTGTGTGGAGTTTGCATGTTTGCGTGGGTTCCCTCCTACAGTCCGGAGACAAGCAGGTGAATTGAGGACTCTAAATTGCCCAGAGGTATGAGTGTGTCTGTTTGTTTGCTTGTTTGTCTGGCAAGATGTCAGCCTTGTAATGGACTGGGAACCTGTCCAGGGTGTCTCCCAGTGCATGCTGGGACAGGCTCCAGCCCCCTCATGTTCCTGAATAAGAATAGCAGGTATGTAGAATGCATTGTTTAAGGCCTTAAATTTAGATGACTTATTTTAAGATTTTTTTTTCCAGACGTTTCAATGACCTGCAGATACCCTATAATACCAATGCTACAAAATGAGTTTTTATAGATATGTATACTATACAGACTCATATAACATATAAACATATAAATGAACAAAACTGCAGGCAGTGATCCCTACACACCCTTGTCGTTTCTCTCTGTCTCACTTCACTTTAAGGGTGTTTTCTTCCTTTTTGGCATTTCCTTCTGGACCTGCCGGGCCCGGGTGCCGAATCCCAGCGACTGCAGAGATTCAGTAATGAAGCGCTGGGTGGGAGAGACGCACAGCATCACCAGCAGCTTGGCATCGCCACCTGGTGGAGAGGATGTAGAAGCACAAGAGAAAAATCAAAACTGGAATATCAGCCAACTAGGAATGATGAGATTATTACTTTATTGTATGTGCTATATGTGTTTTGGTTTGTTTTGTTTTGTTTTTTTTTTTTTACATATTTTACTGTGCATGGACAATTTTCTATGCAAGTGCAGCGTGTGTGTGTGTGTGTGTGTGTGTGTGTGTGTGTGTGTATGCTTGAGGAACTGGGTGTGTATTTGAGTGCATGTAAGAGTGTCTCACCTATGGCATCCTGCAGCAGGTGTGTGAGCTTGCTGTTCCTGTATGGGACGTGCGGTCTTTGCTCGGCAAGGGCTCCCAGGACGTCTGACAGGGCAGACAGACTGCGGTTTATGCAGGACGTCTCCCACAGAGCTGCACCAGAAACTCCAGACATACCTGGTACACACACACACACACACAAACAGCTCAGTGAGTTCATAGGCTGCTCCGGTGGACCAACCTACAGAATACCACTGTCCTGAGCAGCTCCTAAGTGTGAATTAGCCCGGCTGACACTGACTGCATGTGACAGCAGGTCTGGGCAGCCTCCGTTCATTTGCAGCATTTCGTCAAATTCTGAGCGCTGTTTGTGAATGGTTCCTGTTTAAATACGCAATGCCCCTCGCCTGTCAGTCACATTATTGCGGCATTTCCCCTTAACCTGCTGCACTATCAGCTACAATTGTGATTCATTAGTTTCGAAATGGTGATATCCGACCAACATCGGACCTCACAGGCACAGTCTCCTCATTATCAGTGTACGAAAACGGACTCTGGGGTCTGGTGTTAGCCAGGATAGGTGTGAATGTGTTTTACTGTATATACTGTATGTGAAGCAGGCTGCAAAAGGTCAGGCAGATTTCTCTGGGTAAAAACATGCTGAAAAAATACTGTAGTTACCAAGACAGTGAGTAATACTGTGTCCTAAACTTTTATTGTTTTCTGGTGGGTTTCAAATGATTAAATCACAATAAAGGGCTCCTTCTCTTTCATGGTCAAGAGATGTTTTTTTTTTTAAATTAGGTTTTAATGCTGCAATAGGCAACAGCAGCCCCAAATAGCAACAAAATTCATTTGAACTCGGTCGGATCTTTATCCTAAATGATACTAAAGGGACAACACAGGCGAAAGATTTGATGTTGGTGAGTCTCTGGAGGGAGCAGAGAAAGTTAAAGAAAGTTTTCATATGATGCTATGATATGTTATGTCAAAGCATCATATGAAAACTTGAACAGTCAGGGCTGTGCAAGCTAGACCTTCTGTAACAATGTTTAGTTGCCGCCACTAAGATGCCCCAATGGGTTAGTTCTGCACCATTCCTTGCACTGTTCCTGCCACTATGAGGCTCCACCATCTTATTTCTGAAAAAAGTCTGTCAGTGACACACCATTTTTTTTTTTAGGTCCTCAGCAATGAAGTGTATAAATTCTATTAAGTGAAAGTATGGGCTATCCATAATTGAGAATCCAAACAGTATTGTAAAAAATAATGTTGGAATGCTCATCTTTATTTTGATTTTGTTGCACAGCTCTACCCCATACCCGACATTAGAATTTCATTTAGGCAAATAGAATGAATTTTACTGGGTCTCCTCTGGAAGCCATGCAACTCTTCTCTACTGCAGCCCCACTTTGTGACTTAGGCTTAGAAGACAAGTGTATTTTACATTAAAACCTGGACTAGCACAGCTTTAAAAAACTGTTGTAACAAAGTAGGATGTGCCCATGTATGGTACGACCTTGACAGAGACACAGGACATCCCTCCACAGCAGCAGCTCTTACCGACACACTCGCTCCCCGCCAGGTCCACCAGCTGTAGCTTGGTCTTGAACGGAGCCTGGGAGATGCTGGGCCTCGGGGAGGGGCAGGGGGAGTGGCAAGGGGAGTGGCATGGGGAGGAGGCGGGGCTTGCAAAGAGCTCATCGGATGAGAGGCGGGCGGAAGGGTTGGCACGGCGACAGCGGGGACTCCACCATTCCCTCTGGGTGGAGCGCTGCATGTCCTTCTTGGCACTCTGTAGCCTACGGGCTGAAAGGAAGGGTCGTGTCAACGCAGAGTGACACCCCGCAGACGGGTGCTTTATGGTGCCCAGTGGGTGAGTCTGAGTGTGTATGCATGTGGCTCACCCAGGGCCAGAGCGTTGGGGCTGTTGGAGGAGATGGTGAGTGTGACTATGAGGTGAGAGCGTGACGAGTCGGTATGGACCAGCGTGGGACAGCGAGCTCTGAGCTTCAAGACACCACTGATCACCTGCATCACCTCAGATGCACTAGACACAGGCCTGCAAGAACAAAAAATACACTTAGAATGAGAAAAAATGCTACAGCTATACCATTACCTGGAGTTATGGACCATACTGATCTGACTCTTCTTGTGTATGTACAGAATATAGTAGGTCAAGGCTAACCTACCCCTATTAGCTCCCATTTATGTATTAAAAGATAATTGCTCCATGAAACTTTAAGATGCCACACAGGTAATTCCATCTTGTGAATTTTTGGCTGGCATGTACTTCCCCTAAAATTACCATAAATCCATTAAAGCTTGCACACTTGAAAGGAACTACTTATTCCAGCCGCATTAAAATTCTGGCTCTCTTCTACTTTGTCGTGAGCGGTCGTGATTGACAGCTCAGAGGGCAGAACTCCAGTAAAGTGGAGATCAGTGATTGGCTGAAAGTTGCACCATGGCACAAAGGAAACACGTTCCTGACACAAAAACTAGAAACTAGAAGGAGCGCTTGATACTCAGCCCGGCGCATGCCTACAGTAAGTGGCTTGCTCCTGTTATGATATCACGTCTCACTGGAGCACTCGTGAGACCCAAGAACCTCTTTGAGCTTTGAATGCAGGCAACATTTAGCATTAATGTTTGAATTTAGGTGATCATAATAGCCTAAAACAGTAATTTTCGTGAATGTACATGCAGGCCATGTATGTGATTACTTATATGTATATAGGATATGTGTATATAGCAACTTTCATATCTCAAGGAGGATTTTTTTCAACATGAATGGGAGCGAACTGGGATAAGTCAGCCTTGATTTTGAAGCTACAAAAGGATATTTTGTATACACTTATTCAATTGATGTGTTTATGACAAATATACAATTATGACTTGACAAGATGTCTGCATCATAGAAATTGTTCTACTCTATAACACATGGTATTCAGCAACTTACTACCCTTCCTTTGGAAAGTAATCATATGTGTCACTTCCTTTTCATGGGATTAGTTGCTCCTAGCTATCTCAATTTGTAACAAAGGTCTTCATGTACACCTTGACACACACACACACACTCATTAAACTCAGTGCTTGCTCTACTCACTCATATGTGAGGGCGGTGACCTGGCTGGTACCGGTGGAGGTGGTGATGATGTCCCTGCGCTGGTCCACGGAGTTTCTGTCTTCGTCTCGGGCCAGCAGGTCAAACACCTCATTGTTGTACACCTCCATCACTGACACTTCTACCGTGTGGCTCTCCGCAGGCTTCTCAGAGATCAGCCTGGCTCACACAGACACACACACGCACACACAGACACACACACACACACATTATATAAAGGAAAAAGTTCTATCCAATTACATCCTATTTCAGTTCTCTGTGCAAACTCTGAATTAATAACCTAGATATATTTAACTTCTCACAGACTGAGTTATTGAAATAGAAAAACTACTGTATGCCAGCCCCCACTGTGAAATAGAAACAGTGCACAAAACAAGCCCAGTACTTGTATTGCTAATTCATTAATAAGATTTCACAGCAGTAAATGAATGAATGGGCCTTTCTGTGGTGCCTCAGTGTCTCACCTGAAGAGCTCAGCAGCAGCTTTGGGAATGATGCCCTGTTGGGCCTCCTTCATGGGCTGAGAGCCCATCATGGTGTGTGTTTTCCCACTGCCAGTCTGCCCATATGCCATGATACACACATTATACCTGCACGAAGACAGCGGGAGGAGAAATTAAATCAGTTCGAATGTGGCCCCAGTACATTTGCTGCATGTCTTCCCCTCTCTCTACCCTTTCTTTCCTGTCTCTTTCCAAAAACTCTACATCACGGCTGCCAGTTTCCCCCAGTGAGATTATGCTGAAGATGTGGGCTTGTTGTGAATTTCACTCTTGTTTGCTCTCCTCTTGTAGTACCCAGTTTACACCAGGTAATGATTCAGGAATGTACCTCGAATGAGCCATTTAATTGTGATTTGATATTCTCATTATTTATTTATTTTTTTTTTTTTTCACACTCACCCATCCAGCAGAGATGTAAGGAGTGGCTTGACTTCCTCAAACACGGCATCCTGGGAATCCTCTGGTCCATGCACCCTGTCAAGCAAAATCAATGACTAACTGTATAAAGAGTAAAAATATGAAAATACCATAAATTAAGGTGCAACAACATATCGATTTTACCTCTCAAACTCAAACATCTTGTTTTGCACCGGGATGCCTGTCTTCATGCAATTCACTAACACTGTGTCCTAAAAAAAAAAAAAAAAAAAAAAAAAAAAAACAAAGAATGAAAAAAAGAAAGTGGAGCAGCACAAAGGTATTCAGGAAATTTTGATTGTGACATTTGAATGCTTTGAATTTTAAGACTTTCTGAAACCAATTGTAGCACTCACATCACTGACTGCATAAACCACTTCCTCTGACAATGCAGGCCTGAGAGAGAAAATAAGAATAATCAGGATAGAATCTGATTATCTTCCATTTGTCAATCACAAGCCAACTGGTCACATATCTGAATTATCAATTAAAAACTGTGTGTTCAGAGATGTTGAACATGCATGCATCCTGTGTGAACCCACCCTGTTGTAAGGGTGGACGGCTGCACGTGGTCAAAATGTAGAACTGGACGCACCCTACAGTGAACCCTGATGTTCCCCCTCAGCTCCTGGAGCAAAAAGAAAGAAAAGAAAGAATGAAAAATAGATTATAATCCAATCAGCTTTGCAGCAACAGTCAACAGTTTGCTGCCAACCTGTGGCAGTGAAAAAAACTGTCCTCACCACCAGTGTGTTGTGAAGTTCTCTCCTCCGTTGCCTCTCTTCCCTGCATTTCTGCTTCTCTTCCTCCAGAGAGCACTCCAGAGCTGCCACATGATCCTGCAAACCTGGGAAAAGACAGTGGAAAGTTTGATGAATGGGGATAAGAAGTTTTATTCAGCTGATTCCACTGACAGTCTAAAAGATTAAAGGAGCATTTCACTGTCAGAAGAATTGGACTATGGCTCAATACATCACATTAAGTTTATGATAAATAAGTTCAGCGGATCTGTGCAGTGTGAGGCACCTGTGTGATCTTGGATATGCATGCCTTGAGTGACTTTTTCTTAAATAAATGATTACGACAGTACTTTTTTATTCAATAATATAGTTACCATGAACAAATGAGACAACTGCTGAAAACACCAACAGCTTCACCTGACCTCAACATTGCAATTTATATTAATTTGACAGGAAATCTGCTATATTCCTTTGTGGCACAGGGTGATTTCTTCGCTAAAGATTGGTTTAGCTATAGCTATCATTTTTTTTTTTTTTTGAGATAGCAGATGGTGGGACAAAAAACAACAACAAATGAATAAATCAAAAGGAAACATTGCAATGGCGATAACAATCTCTGCTACAGAAATCAAACTTGCACATCACAACATCAATTTTCTGTGGTCTCTAATGATTGCAGTATTTATATCACAGCATCAAAATTAAGTTCAAAGCCATACAATATATGGACAAAAGTATTGGGTCACCTACATATGACAGCTACAGAAGCTTTTATAACATCCCATTTTAAATCCATAGACATTAATATGGAGTTGGTCCCCCCTTTGCAGCTAGAACAGCTTCCTCTCTTCTGGGAAGGCTTTCCACAAGATTTTGGACTGTGTCTGTGCAAACCTTTGGCCACTCCTCCAGAAGAGCATTTGTGAGGTCAGACACTGATGCTGGAGGAGAGGTCTGGCTCGTAATCTCCGTTCTAGTTCATCCCAAAGGTGTTGGGTGGGGTTGAGGTCAGGGGTCTGTGTGGGCCAGTCAAGTTCTTCCACACCAAACCCACCAGCCATGCCTTTATGGAGCTTGTTTTGTGCACTTGAGCTAAGTCATGCTGGTACAGAAAAGGGCCTTCCCCAAACTGTTCTCACAATGTTGGTCAAAAATGTCTTGGTAAGCTGAAGCATTAGGATTTCCCTTCACTGGAACTAAGGGGCCTGGGCCAACCCCAGAAAAAGAAGCCCACAGCATTATCCCTGATCCACCAAACTGTACAGTTGGCACAGAGCAGTCAGGCAGGGAACGTTCTCCTGGCATTCACCAAACCCAGACTCGTCCATCAGACTGCTGCTTACACCACTCCATCTGACACTTGGCATTGTGCTTGGTGATATAAGGCTTGAAGGCATGAAGCTCCCGGCACACAGTCTTTGTGCTGATGTTCATGCAGAGCATTGGCCACTTTTTACACACTATGTGCCTCGGTGCTCGGCGACCCCGCTCTGTAACTTTACGTGGTCTGTCACTTGGTGGCTGAGTTGCTGTCATTCCTAAATGCTTCCAGAAATTACACAAACTGGCTTGCTGCAGCGGTGGCATCCTATTACATTATTTTTACAGCACCACACTGGAATTCAGTGAGCTCTTTAGAATGAGCCATTCTTTCACAAATGTTTGTAAAGGCAGACTGCATGGCAAAGAGTTTGATTTTGTCCACCTGTGGCAATGGGACCAAATGAAACACTTGATTTCAATGGTTAAGAGGTGTGGCCCGGTTATTTTGTCCATTTAGTGTATGTCGATGTTTGAAAATGCTACACATTGCATGTTTCACATATGGTACTCCCTACTAAGTCAAGCTAGTAAGTGCCGTGTCAAGCAAACACAGTCCAATCAGCCTGTGTTCATTTCTGGTTAAAGCCTTTTGAAATCAGGCCGAGTCTTTAATCCCGACGCAGACACATGTACACACACCTGGCACAAACAACACATTCATTCACACATAAGACAGGCTGAGTCATTCAAGAACAGTGAGTGGGTGGTGTTCAGCATGAACAGAACAGAACAGAACAGAATAGAATAGAATAGAATAGAATAGAATAGAAAAGAATAGAATAGAATGATTAAGAACTCTATAAACTAACTAACAAAACAAACTATCAGAATACTCAAGGATTTTTTTCCCCCAATATCAATATAGAGTATATCACAATATGACTTCTATATGCAAAGTCATGGTAATCAAATTAACATCCGATTGAAACAACTGATAGTGTTTGACATGATTTCAAAAAACTTTTCAAAGAAAATTTTCAAACAAATTCCTTAAAATATTTCATGCCTAATTTTGCCTTTTTGAATTTTAAATTCAAACAAAAATTGAACTGTGTTTAACAGTCTCCCAAAATCACTGCATCATCACGATATTATTCCATTGAAAAAAATGTCCAGTCCTAATTTGCATACAGATTTGCTTTGTTTACTGTATTAGCCAACAAAAAAAATGATCTGTATTATCATCCTGGACACTTACTAATGACGTTTATGTCTAAAGCTGCAGTTCTTAATTCAGTGTCAATGGATTCAGGATTTGTCTCTTTTAACTGGATTATTTCTATCAGTGAGAGATTCTTGTCGCTTGTTGATTTATAATTTTGGGCCAACCTTGCAAAAATGAAGGAATAATAGATGTGAAATCTGTTAAAGGATGGATTTTGTCTTGAATAAAACAGCTGAGGAGGAGACTGTCCTACCTACAAGACCAAACTGATAATCAGACCTTTATCTTGGAGTTTAGGAAGACATTGAGGTTACCCGTATTTACACTGTGCCAAGATTACAGTGAAAATGTAGTATTAGAAGTAAGTAAAACGATAATATTTGCATGAATGGTAGGGTGGAAGTTTTACAAGTGACCTAAATTATCCAAAAAAAAATAGATTACTGAGTTTGAGAGATATAGTCAGGTAGGTCCCAAATAATCAGCAATGTAGTTCTCGCCTCGCTGTCAAACATGACCAACCAATATTCTGGTGTGTACATTGATGTGTATTTATCTGCAGTAACAAATCTTATGGCAGATAGATACACCTGGTTCAGAAGGTCTGAATTTAAAGGAGTTGTAACCCCTGAAACACGGCACGGCCAGACAGACTCATTCGGGGATTCCTCCTGATTGTCGTGACGTGCACCGTGTGATCAAAGAGCCTTAAAGAACCAAGGAAGCATACGGCCGCCTCAGCGAGGGCCAGACCATGTGACAAAGATCTGTTTCTACTGATGGGCAAAGCCATGGCGACCAGGTGACACGGGAGACGGTACACGACGGGACAGGCAACCTTGGAGAACCTCGATGACGTTGTTAGCTGAAGGACGGGGCAAGACATGAGGAGGAGGAGGATGAGGAGGAGGAGGGGGGCATGAAGGGATTATCACCACCTGAGCTATAGCCAGCACATCACTAAGCCACTTCCGAATGGAGAGACAGAGGGGGGTTGTGAATGACTGAATGAATGAACAGTAGAAAGTGCAGAAAAATACACAAAAATGATTATGGGAGGGTAGATGAAAAAAATAAATTGTTTATATCACTTGTTTAAAAGCCAAGCTGTTATGTGATGCCTTTTATTTTATCATACTGATTATTTTATTGTTTTCACTGTCTATACTTGTCTTTTAATTTTGTTAATTTTTTTAACTTTAACTTATTTTACAAGTGCTGCTAATTAGCGTCTAGTGACTTTGTGGTGCACAGAAAGGTTGGAGATCCCTGCCCTCCAGTGACAGGTCATCATAAGGCAAACCATCAAACACCAGTTATACATTACTTTTATTGATTATAACTGACTGCTAGTGGAAACAGCGCAGAAAAGACAACTGAGAGACAGTGCAGCATAGGCCGCTGGTGCTGTCAGACCCCATCAAAACAAAATGTACAAACAGATGTACGATGGTGTAATATTTGTCCCCATCCAATCAGGTACTTACTCTGGACGTCGTCTCCGCGGTGACCCTTTAGGACGGAGCTGGCATGTTCGACCTTCTCTTGGAGCTCTTTGCTCTTTTCCTGCAGCTCGGTGGCAAAGTTCACATACACGCCGAAAACCTCACTCAAGTCCTGCTTCACAGCCTGTCGCAAAAACACACAGAAAGGGCAAAATGAGTGTGTCTGTGAATTTATTATTGATTATTGTGGAACGAGCTTTATTATTGATTTCAGTTTTTACTTTTGATGCTCTTAAATTAAACATCTCAAAAGCGCAGGAGACAAAAATAGCAAAGAACATTGAAAAAAAGTTAGTGGTTGCCATGCCCACACTGCCACACACACACACACACACACACACGGAGCTCTATAAGCAACTTCTTTTCAATGCATTTGTACCTGGACTTCAGACAGGAGCTTGGCTAATGCTGACTGGGTTATCTTCTGTGAATTCTTCTGGTTCTGATGGTTTTTCTGAGCCTTAGTTTCTTCCTCCTTCTCTCGACGCAATTTCCCCAGACACTGAAGAGAAGAAACATCCACATGTTTATACCCCTAGTGACTTATTAGTGCCTTGTCTCTGGAGAAAAAAATGGACCTAAAAGACAACTGACAAGTTTTTGGGAGTTCCATCCATTGATCAACTTACCTATTAAATGATGATGAGAAAATAGACCCCAAAGTCATCCATGTGTTCCCAGTAGATTATCAGTTCTTAAGCAGAATGTTAAGTATCACAATTGAAAAAAGACAGGAACTTGCAGTGGCTCTGAAACTGTATGGTCAGTCATTTTAAAATATAAACACCTAAGTCTGGCAGTTTTATGTAGGTGGAAAAGAAATATTTAGACAAGATATTAAATACAAATAGATCTACTTTCCCTGTTCTGTATGAAGTGAATGTGATTTGCAATATAGACTGTACAGCTGAAACTCACCGGATGAACTGGATGAATAAACAGCCACTCACCTCAACTAGTTCCAAAAATAAACCTGGCTCCATCGGGTAAATTACGTGAAGAGATTTAATTCTCAAGGTGTCTGACTCTGTTGGCCACATAAAACCTACAAACCACAAAGAACTTTTCAAATTAAAAGTCTAATGTTGGATGAAGCCAGGGATGCACTATTACCTAACATGGTGCAAGCTATGTTTGCACTGTGCACCAGATTGAGCAAACCAATTTATCTGGGACATGTGGATGACTTTGGTGTTTATGCTTCCATCACTTCACAGGTAAGCTGACCAGCTGACCAACCTCCCAGTCCTCAAAACCTATTTCTTGAGGGTCATAAGCAAAGGCCATCTGCTGTTTGCTGATATCCTCTCCTGCACCTGACAGTCTCAGCTGGCCCTCCAGTCAGATGACAGATGTGTGTCTGCATGACACAAGGTAAAGCCTAATACACACTGAATCACAGGGATCTTCTCACCTCGGGGTTTCGTGAGATTTACAGTCTGAAGCTGCAAAGGCAGTGATCTGAAGAGCAACTGTGTGCACATTGATCCAAACAATTCTTACTTGAGCTTTTAATCTCAGTTTATCTTCGTTGATAAGTACCACCTTTGCTTCAGAGCAAAATATGCCCATATCAGCAGAGGATCCCATGACAAAATCATCATGTCCAGGTATTCACTTCTGGGGGCTTTAAATTTGTTGGACATCACAGTTTCTGCAACCTGATTTTTTTTCACTTTTCACAGGCAAAAAAAGTGCATTTTCACAAAGACAGCATTCCAATAAAAATAGTATCTCTAAAAGAAATCAGTGTGCTGTTACTATTAATAACTGGACAGCAAAAGCCAAAATGGTAAAGTAGAAAAAGCTCAATGGGTTAAAATACAAACAGAATGAAATTACAAGATGCAAATCCAAAGCGGTCCGCAAACGGTGTCTGTTAATCTCTGGTTAAAACCTTTTGAACTCAAGCCAAGCGTCTGAACTTAGAGCACACACGCACGCACACGCACACACACACACACACACACACACACACACACACACGGAGCTGGCGCAGACACACTCATTCATTCATATAAACGCCTTGCTGGGCCATTCAAAAGGTCTGCAAAAATATGAGCGTGTGTGTCTCTGAATAGAAGAAATAAAGAAAACGCACAATCACAGCCACACATACAAACTGACAGAGATCTCACCTCGGCAAGTCTTAAATGAAGAATGGCATTCTCAGTCTCCAGCTCCAGTATGCGCTCCTCTTTGCTCTGTAAACACAGTTAACAAGTAGACATCGGAGGCAGATTTACACGGGTTATTACTTGATTAAGAGTATTTATGTGAAGACAACTGCTTACAAAACATCAATGGATATAAATCCCTCAACAAACATTTGGCAACCCTTCATTCGCCCGCATTTGGCCCGCAGCAAACCTTGTGCTCAACAGGCGCTTACCCTCAGCTTGTGCTCCAGCAGATGCACTTGATGCGCAAATATTTGATCCCGGTTTATAAAGAGTGGCATTCTGGAAAAAGAGAAAGAAATAAATCCAGACAGCAGGAAGGGCAGGCCTGTCTCTTTGCTTCCCGGCTGAAGAGCCGCAGCCCGTGTCCTCTCCGGGTCATATAATCCGATTACAGACGGTCAACAACTCTCCAAGCTCTCCAAGTCATCTGTGCTCAACAGGCGCGCCGTTGCGTCTCTGCGGGGGGCGGAGCGGCCTGGGGAAGAAAACAAACGCTCAGGCAACTACATTATGACTTTTGCTGACTTCTGAAAGGGGAATAACTTTTGTTTGATTGCGCCGTTGCTCACATAAAAAAGCAGTTTTAAAGTTTCGCTATTGACTCGTGGCTGTTCTTAAATAAATTATTTAACTGGGTCTGGCTTCTCTTTAATTGTCCTAAT
The DNA here is from genome assembly GCF_902150065.1 of Myripristis murdjan. Lineage (NCBI taxonomy): Eukaryota > Metazoa > Chordata > Actinopteri > Holocentriformes > Holocentridae > Myripristis > Myripristis murdjan. The sequence goes on from NC_044003.1 coordinate 13,411,470, forward strand.
AATGCCAGCATATTTTCTGAGCAAGTGGGTGCTATGTGGCCGATTCAAGGCTGAGATGGCGTTTTGTGTCCTACGTGTGCAACAGTGAAGGACGCGAAGAAAAGCACCAGAGGGCAGCAAACTGGCCATGATAGTGAAGGGAAGAAATAAAACAGCACGAAGAAGAGCATCACTTCCGCGTAATCGTGTCTCAATCGCATGTATCCCAGCAGATCTTAGTCAGTTTACTCTTGGTGACAAAATGGTGAAAAGCAAAGACAAGGAGAAGAAGCGAGATCAGATCAGCATCGCCACTGAAGTAAGACCTGGTGAAACACTGTCTTGCGTTTTGACAGAGGCTCGTAACGATCTGTGGGACAGGCTTCACTCACTCACAGCTACACACAGCTGCTGGCCGCTCTCCTTTCTGATGGACAGCTCTCCCTTTTTGATTAATGGCATGTATGATTCAGTTTGTCCATGTTATTTCAGATTGATCGTGTGGAGGAGCTGCGGGCGCGCTTCCAGGACAACCTGGAGAGAGCCGAGTTCAGGAAGAGACGCCACAAGCTCTCTGATAAGGAAAGGTAAGATGATGATGATGATGATGATGATGATGATGAGCACTGACTGGCTGCCACGATTGGCCTAATCAAGCAACCAATCAGAAATTTGTCCTCAGTCACTGGTCCTCCAAAATGTCTGCTCACCCAAATCAAAGATGTCATAAATATTCATAAGCCCCCAGCATAAATCAGCATTACAGTTGATACAGCTGCCAGTTTTAACTTGTCGTGCCAGTTGTCATGGCAATTATTAAAGACTATCAGGGTTCAGAGACTGGTGAAGAAGATCCTCTTGCATGTACTCTATAACTGTGGTTCTCAACGTTGGGTCCAGTTTCACACACTTCACTGTTACTCTGCCAGTCTACAATATAGAAAGTTGTGGAATAACTAAATCTCATCAGATGGGGATCTTACCAAATTCTGGTCTGCGGCCTGATGTCTATCCATTTGGGGGTCCTTGACACCGAATAGGTTGAGAACGGCTGCAACACCAAATGCTTAAGGTTTCCCTGTAGCACATCCTGAGCAGCTATGCAATGAGTCACTGTGGATGTGGACTGTAGTTGTAGGACATTGTCTTTAAGTCATGGGTATAGCTCATATTGTCATTAACCAGGCAAACGTGGTCATTGATGTAAATGTAGGCTAATAGGGAAAAGAGGAGAAATGGACTACAAAAGCAGAAAAAAAGTAACCAGAGCATGTGTCTTTCTTGAAGTTTTAGAGTGACTGCATGTAAATGGATGCATATGCAAGTAGAATGGATGCAGTAGATGCATGCATGCAGATCTTCCACCTCCAGACCAGACAGGCACAGATTAGCTAGTTGAGGTCCATATGTCCACTTATGTTTTATTATATCAGTAACAAGGTGTGTGCAATCCACGTGAGTTGTCCAAGTGTGTATTATGCTTGCAAACCAATCAGTGAACTGGTGAAAATCTGCCTGCCTCACATAAGACTGACACAACAACCGCCATAACAACCTTCAGAATTATTGCTGGTGGAGTAATTCATTCTTTGAGTGACATATAATAATCAATTGTATTTCCCCTCTTTTTAATCAACATTGCCTTCGAACTTCAACTCCTACAATTATGAGAGCTGTTGTTGCAAAGTCACATGATCAAAACAAATATGTGAATTGGTCCTTTTGTTTGCATGTGGCTAAAAGCAAAAGCAAAACAAAAGAAATCCTTGGGCATGATTGATAGGCACCAGATTGTTAAAGGTTTCGAGAGTGCACCATGGCATTGTTTGAAGTCACGTGCCACTTTGTTGTTCCGATTTACTGGTCATATTAGCTTTTGAATCCTACATTAATATCACAAGCTATTTTCTCAGGTGTAGCCAGCATGTCATACAGAAAGAACCCATTGAGATTAATCAGTGTTAAGAGTATTATTCCCTTCAAGGTAACCACTCATAATGATCAGTGTAATTTTAGGGACTTTGTGGCATACACACAGAGGGAAAAGCTTTTTAATGACAACAGTTTTTCTTCTCTCTCTGCTCCACAGGCAGGAACTCGAAGATGAAATGGCAATTATGAATGAGAGGGTGCAGAAGTTAGGTAGGTCTGCCTGAAACACCATCCTCGGCTTTAACCTGGAGCCTTGTAGAGGAGTTTTGAGAGGTTCAAGACAGGGAACATCAAGGAGATTTAATTAATTTAAGTCAGAGAATTTTACATCAGGGCTGCCATTATCACCATGCTTTGAATGTGTCATTTGCATACCATTTGCAGGTTTCACTCCTATCGTGCAGTTCTGCTTTTTATGGAAATTGATCCCTGCCATTCTGACCTCCCCATCCCACACAACATTATTATCAGCTAACCCTTCAAATCAACATTTTTGGTCCTAGATAAGGAGCTGGAGACTTTAAGAAAAGAGAACCGGAGGAACATGATGCTGTCGGTCGCCCTGCTGGCAGTCAGTGCTGTCTTCTACTACGTCTTCATCTACAGTGAAGAGGACCTTTCATGATGTCCGCCGGATTCTTAAAGGGAATATTTCTCCATATCACCTGTTGCTCTTAGGGTGCAGCAACCAGAGGACAGAGACATCATGGGGTGCAAGGGAAGGCTAGACCTGGGAGGAAAAGCATGTTGTTGTTTTGTTGTTCTCCCAGAGTAATTCTGCTGGATTTATTTAGCACAACCAAAGAGCACTCAGGCAGCTTTGTGCATCCCAAAACTCTCTTTTTACCAAACCATTTTTGAACATCAGCAGTGTCCTTATACTGGTTATGTCAGCTCCGACCATTTGCCTGTGTTAAGATGGTTTTGATTGAAGTGTCTGTACTCTGCAGTTTGATCATGGAAATGAGGCTGCAGAAAGAATGAGCGTGTCTCTCTCCATTTCTTGTTCTCTGTCTCTCCCTAGGAATCGCCTGCTGCATTCCTGACTCATTCTCTGCATAATTAAAAAAAAAAAATCTGAAAGCACAAATTTTTGCAATTCTCAG